>NC_079912.1:10872167-10900836 GCF_024868665.1 Triplophysa rosa
ATTCTATATTTATTGGTATGGTTATTAAAGGAGTCAGATCTGGCAAGCTCTTTGTGAAACTATCTTTAGTAGTCGAGGTAATTGTTCTACCCTGTCGATAACGAGTTAAACGGCTGATTTCTGCAGTGCGCAGTGTACATGTTATAAGATAGTGATCAGTGACATCGTCGCTTTGAGGTATAAATCTATATTGGTTAGATCGGCTCCGTGAGATATAATCAAGTCTAGTGTATGATTAAATCGATGAGTGGGTCCATTGATGTGTTGTGTTACTCCAAAAGAGTGTAATAGCTCTGTAAACGCCACTGCTAATGCATCGTTAGCACTATCTACGTGGATATTAAAGTCTCCACAATTAGTACTTTATCAACGTTAACCAATAGGTCCGATAGGAAGTCCGCAAACTCTTTCAGAAAATCAGTGTAGGGACCAGGGGGTCTATACACTGTAGCCAACGTACAAGAAAGCAATGATTTTTTACTGTCAATTGGAACAATTATGTTCAACGCAAGCACTTCAAATGATTTAAATTTATGCTCCGTTCTCTGAGTTACAGTAAGAAAGTCTCTAAAGATTGTTGCGACACCGCCACCTCGACCAACCGGACGTGGCTCATGCATATAACAGTAGCATGGTGGGGTAGACTCATTTAGACCGAAATAATCATTTGGTTTAAGCCATGTTTCGGTAAGGCAGAGTATGTCAAAACTGTTGTCTGTGATCATTTCATTTACAATAACTGCTTTTGAATTTAGTGATCTAATATTAAGTAGGCCGAACTTTATGAGTTTGTTTTGGTCGTTTATTACATTGTCCTCAGGTTTAATCACGATTAGATTTTTTCTCTGAGATTTGGCTATTTTGTTATTTTGTAGTATTATTCGGGGGACAGACACAGTCTCTATGCATTTGGAAGCAGTAACATTTATAACAGATGAGTGGGAGGAACACAGACTATGGTTAAAGTTTTGACTTACCGCTGGGAGACGTAGTCAAGCGGTGTGTAGCGTCTTTGAGATGTTGTCAGACAGAAGAACCGCTCCGCTTATAACACACCAAAGACACAGAAAAACTGTGGTGGAGGTCATCACCGTATTCACGAGAGGAATGTTCTCAATCTCAATTTTTAGACAAAACAAAACACTTCGTTCAAATAAAAAAAAACACCTTGCTAAATGTAAAATAATGCATCTGACACAAAGCTTCTGTACCGAGCCATGCTCGCTGGTTTATTATTGCACTTCCTATGCACGCCAACAACATGCCACGACATCACGTAAAACTACAGACGTCAGGGCTTCACTTAAAGGAACAGGCACACAATAGCAATACATAACATCTCCTCTCCTAAGCATGAAATGCAAAAATATTACTATTAAACAACTATTAACAATAATGACTTGTTGAGCATCAATATATAACTAGGAAGGAGAGGTTACCAGCACATCACTTCCACAAGGCGTCTCTACCACGCCTGTCCCTGACTACAAACAGAGCTTAACAGGAGGCTTCACAATTCTACCTCTTCGGGTGGTGTAGGGTCCTGTGGGCAATGACTCTTCAGTAGTCTCGAGTTCAGTAGGTGTCACTTGGGCCGAATTAGAATTATCCACAGAATTATCCACAGAATTTGGCTCCTCAGTAGACAATGATTCTGGGATCTCCGACCATTGATCCTCACTGAGCAGGTGACGGGGCGCATTGGCAACTGCTGTGCTCTTACGAAGATGCTGTATATTGCGTCGGTACTCTTTTCTTCCACAGTCTACAACATAGGACCTTGGGGCACAGTGTGTTCTCACTACAACTCCTGGAGTCCACGTTTTACTGCCAGGGTGTGGTTGCATTCTTACCTCATCTCCCGGCTTCAGTGCAGCGTGAGGGCCACTTTCTCTCTTACTTTCATAGTACACCTTTTGAATTCTTTTACCTTCATCCAATTGACGTTTCACTCTGAGAGGGTCATACGACGATGGAGTAAGCAACAGACAAGCTGCAGGTAAGTTGTTACGAGGCCGCCTGCCCATCAGAAGCTGAGGTGGAGACAGATTCACTCTCTCAATTGGCGTTGTTCTGTAGTCAAGTAGCGCTAGATGTTTGTCTGCCGCTTTAGACCAAAGTTTCTTAACAGTCTGGACTGCTCGCTCGGCCTCACCGTTGGAATGTGGTGTGTGAGGAGATGACGTCTTGTGTGTAATTCCATAGCTTTGGCAAAACTCCTTAAACTCATTTGCTGCATATTGCGGTCCATTATCCGAACGAAGGATGGCAGGAATTCCGTGTCTGCTAAACTGAGCTTTGAGCTTTTCAATAACTGCACGGCAATGTATGTTTTTCAGCTTGTCCATTTCAATGTATTTTGAGTAGTAATCCACTAGCAGAACATAGTGTTCTCCTTCAAACTCAAAAAGATCAGAATCTACCTCTTCAAATGGAAGGCCTGGTGTTTCTGTTGGTTTGAGTGGTTGTCTAGGCAGTCGGTTTTGGAATTCTGCACATTTACTACAGTTTTTCACCATTTGCTCAATCTCAGAACTCATACCTGGCCAGTATAGGACCTCGCGGGCTCTCTGCTTGCTCTTCACTATTCCTATATGGGACTGATGTATGAGCTTAAGCATGTGTTCTCGCATGGAGGGAGGTACCACTATACGCAGGCCTTTGTAAACAATGCCATCTAACATGGAGAGCTGACTTCGTGAGTCCCAATATGGTTGCACTACATCAGGCACATAATGCCTATGGTCTGGCCAGCCTTGCGTGATTGTCTGCTGAAGGCAGCTGAGCTCTACTTTTGTGCAGACTTGGAGTTCAGAATATCTCTGCTCTCTAACTGAGACAAAGTCAAGCGCAGAGACGCACTCTAGGCCTTCTACCTCTGGCTCATTTCCAGGTAACTGTGCTCTGGACAGTGTATCGGGCAGTTCCATATCCTTTCCTCTTCTGTACTTAACAGTCAGATCATACCATTGCAGGCGGAGGCGCATTCTCTGTATGCGCATGGGTGTGGAAAGCAGAGGCTTTCTGTATATGTCCTCCAGTGGTTTGTGGTCGTTGTACACTATGACGTGGTTTCCGAATATGTAGTTGTGAAATTTGACGCAAGCATGGACTATTGAGAGCATCTCCTTCTCAATTTGCGCGTAGCGAGTTTCTGTATCCGTCAGTGACCTGGATGAGAAAGCGATAGGATGACTGTCCTGCAGCAAGACCGCACCAAGGCCATTGCTGCTGGCATCACAAAAAATCTCCACTGACTTTGCTGGATCAAAAAAATGTAGCACAGGAGACTTCGTACATAAGTCTTTAAGCTTGTCAAAGGCTTGTTGTTGTGCCGGTTGCCACGCAAACTCAACGTCAGCTTTTAGAAGTTGTCTTAGCGGTGCATCCACTTCACTGAGGTTAGGCAGGAATTTTGACAAATATGTGACGAAACCTAAGAAACGACGAACACTATCCTTGTCTGTTGGTGTTGGCATCAACTTGACAGCCTCTATTTTCGATGGGTCTGCTTTCAGGCCTTCTGATGTTATCAGATGTCCTACATAGGGTACTGATGATTGTCTGATGTGGCATTTGTCAAGGTTTAACTTGAGATTGTAGCTTGTGGATCTTTGAATTACTTTCTGTAGTATTTCGTCGTGTTCCTTCCTTGAGGGAGCTGCGATGAGAATATCATCCATGACGCTGATAGCTCCACTGATTCCTTCGAGCATTTCATCCATAATACGCTGGAATATTTCTGGTGCACATTTTAGGCCAAAGGGAAGCCTGAGCCATCTGTATCTTCCAATGAGCGTATTAAATGTTGTCAGGAGTGATGACTGTTCATCCAACTCTATTTGCAGAAAGCCAGATTTTGCATCCAAGACCGAAAAGACTTTAGCTCCCGGCATTGCTGAAACCACTTCTTTGATGGTACGCATTGGGTAATGTTCCTGCTTTATGACTTTGTTCAGGTCGCTCGGGTCAATACAGATCCTTATTTTCTCATTCCGGATTGCTGCTACCATTGAGCTCACCCATTCAGTTGGTTGGTTTACTTTAGTGATATGTCCATCTCTTTCCATCTCATGCAGTTTTTCAATTATCTTTTTCCTTAGCGCTGCTGGTTGTCTGCGGACTGGATGGACCACATCTTTTGCATCTGGATCTATTTTTATTGTGTACTTGCCTGGCAAGGTTCCAGTAGTGTGAGACAGCTCTGGGTATTCATCTAGTCCAACCGGCACGTTTTGATTTACTGCCTTTTTGCTGAGATGTGTCTTGATTTTCTCTTTCTTTGTAGACTGCAATGCGTCGAGCCGCATTATTAAGCCTAAAGCTTCTGCTGTTGCACCACTAAGCACATTTTCCTGTGAAATATCCACAATCTCGTATTCAGCTGGTATTTCGGTGGATTTATGTTTCGACAGTAGGTCTACCGCAGCCACTGGTTTTAGCTTGTGGTTTGAGTATGACTTTAACACTCGATTGGAATGTTTGAGCTCACCCTCATGCATAAGTAACTGGTAACTATTCAAAGTTGCATCTTGCGCCAGTGTCAATTCTGAATGGTACCTTCTGAGACAAAATTTCAATGTCCACTGTCCACTTATCTTCATCGTGTTCACCTGCTTGCATCAGATTTATGATCAGTATGTCTTCCTCCTCTGAATCTGATTGCAGCTGCCCACTGACTGCATTTACCGATCTTTTATGACATACTGCCACCCAGTGGTTTGGTTTGTGACAGTAGGAACACACAGAGCCTTTAGATGGACATTTTCCTTGGTTCCATTTGTGTTGAGGGTCTCTACCACAACTTGAACAGCTTTTTTTGTTGCGCCGTTTGCATTTCTTTCTGTACAAATCTTGTTGGACTTTTTCTGTAGACTTTCTTATTTGCGTTTTGGTATTTTGCTTTTATGTTTACAGCTTGCACTTGAGATTCTTCTTCTCTGACTATTTTCATCTGCTTCTGTGAGAGTTCAAATTGCTGAGCTATTTCTATGGCTTTTGGCAGCGTTAGATCTTCACCTTTGTCTAACAGTCTCTCTTGTACGCGCTTTTCTCGGACGCCTGCTATTATCGCATCAATTAACATGTCATCTGGATCTGCATACTCACAATCCATGAGCAGAAGTCATAAATCTTTCACAAAGTGATCAAAGCTTTCGGTGAGTGATTGTTTTCTTTGTTTGTAGCGGTGTCTGGCTATTCTTTTGTTTTTCCTTGGCCTTTTGTAGTTTGCGAATTGATCCAGAACTTTAGATGGGTCATCTTTCTCACCTTCGCTCCACTGCAGTGTTTTGTATATCTCTCTGCCCTGCTTGCCAATCCATGTGCCCAGCCAGCCTGCACGCTGTTTCGCCGATTGCTCCGATAGCGGGCCGTCACAGACGAATGCGACGTGGCTCCGAAATCTTTCAAACTCCTGATACAGATCTGGAGCATCCCAGTCGATTCTTGGGTGCTCAAACTGAGATGATGCCATAATTAATATGTTCCTTACAGACTGACACAAAGCTTCAGTACCGAGCCATGCTCGCTGGTTTATTATTGCACTTCCTATGCACCCAACAACGTGCCACGACATCACATAAAACTACAGACGTCAGGGCTTCACTTAAAGGAACAGGCACACAATAGCAATACATAACACTAAACTTTCCGTTCAGGTACGGTAAAAAGTTCACTTATATTTCTTAGAATCTCTGCCGATTTCCTTCATGCTCACATGTGCTTCCCGTGCTTTCCCCTCGACCTCACGTAATCATGTTGTTCACGTTGAGGCCACCTGATTGGTGAACAGTGCGCTTCTCACGTTGTTCCTAAAGGCAACGCTACATACTTCACATGCATTTATCACATTCACAGAAACCCACTGAAAAATGAACAATAATACACTGTTCCATCCATAACAAAAAATTAAAATGAAACATACTTGAATTTACATATTCAACCTTTTTATGTAATAATAAAGAACTTTGTTTTAATGTAACTTTCCTATTAGTAACACTCTACAGTTTATCATTTAATTATTATTTACAGTAGTTCAGTAGGGTTGTACATGCATAGCATATATAACGTTATCTCCGTTCCAGACATCTCAGTTAGCCTACTAATCATCATGAAGTTCACTTCCGCGTCTTGTATATGTTCTTATTCTGTCAAATACACACGCTGTTATGTCAAAAACACAAAAGGTTCACATAAGCACAGTCCGTTGTGTTTTAAATGTATATCCGCATCAAAAAAGAATTTGCCTTAAAGTGACAGTAACCTAATACATCTGTGTCACGTATTAAAGAGAAAATGAGCTTTATTTTGAGTCATTGCATATTTATTTTATACAGTCAAGACTGTGCAGTCTTTTATTTTTATTGATCATTCAGTTTTCATCTTGAATGCTACTGTTAAATAGACCTACTTGAAACATTTAATTGTTGTTCAAAATATAATTGTTCATATTTGTGGGATTATGATGAGACGTCTTTATAACCAAAGAATTTTTCAGTAATACAGTGTAAAAGTGTAAAAATAAAATGGTGCTATATGAAATATAAAAACAATATATAAAAAATGCATTAAAGCAGTTTCATACAGTCTTCTTACTATTTTTTCAAATAATTTATTTTGGGGCTGTTTATTCATCACCTATGGTACCGATGTGGTACCGATATTACCGGTATTAGATTATGGTACCGTACCGAAGCCAAAATGTTGGTATCGAGCCAACTCTACAAGGTTGCAACATTAGCATACATGTAAAATTTCTTACTATAGCGCCATTGTGTGGTCAATTTTCACAAAGGTTGGAACACATTCTCGGTTTGTAAATATGCCTACTTTCGTAATGGTAGGATATTCAGATTTAACGTTATTAGCTGTTGAAATTTGATTGGCTGTTGGCAGCCATGTTTTGAGGTGAGCCATGAGGTGTTGTATAGCCTACCTATTTTTAACTTCATCAGCAGTTATGACATTATTAAGAATTTTCTCATGTACCATCCCCTATGGAAGAAATATGACTCAATTGGAAGTACCTCCACTGGATGTTCTTGTGTCAGTGTGTGCCAAGTTGCGTTTGGCCTTTACGTTCAGAAGATATTAGCTAAATACTGAGATATGATTGGCTTGTATGTGCTAAACGATTTGACCGATCAAACTTCTTCAGACAACCTTTTGCCATGAGGGTGTGTAGATGGTGCATGGCAAGTTTCAGGCTAATGAGACAATTGTCTTGGGCGGAGTTAAAAATAGACTTTTGAAACAATTTCAAATTGTGGGAAAATTTGATAGAATGTAATGAACTAGGATATGTTTTGTAGAGCATTATTTAAGGATTCAGAACAAGAACATCCTTACAAATGCAATAAGTGTAACCGGTCTTACCCGGACCCGGGCCTCGAACCGGCGATCGGTCTGGCATGGGAGACGGGCTCTCTAACAAGGAGGCTAAAGCCTCTAGCTTCTAGAGCAGTGTTTCTCAGCCGGAGGTACGCAGACCCCTAGTGGTCCATGGTGTAATTACAGGGGGTCCGCGGAACCCTTTAAACAATTTTTGAGTTATTATCTTGCATTCAGGGTTAGAAATTAATACCCACCAGACGCAGATAAAAATCAACCGATTCGGCTATTGCAGTCAATTTAATTGCCAATTTGACTGGTTACTTGTGTTCATAAATTATGTTCACTCACTTTGCAGGGACGTTTCAAGTAAACTAAATCATATTTAATATAGCCTATAGCGCAGCTTCTGTGCATTTCTGACTCAAACATACTCCTCATGCGGCGTCATTAAGGGGCGATTCACATTTCGCATTTAAAATGGATTTACAGACATGCAGTTTACGCCTTAGATGTAGCTTGCTACACATAACAGCTGTGAAACCTTATATGGCAAAAACGGTAACTACTATGTTTGTTGATAAAAATGTACAGTATATCACAAAGCTCTTAATTTAAGTTACAATCATAAATGTGCATGAAAAGCATAAGTATCTAAATAAAGTTTTCTTACACCTATAACTTATTTGATGGGGCCTGCATTTAAATGGTCATTATTTGTCTTGGCAATTGATTATATTGGTAAAACCAATAGTAAAGTGCAAAGGAGACACAATCCTTCATACTGATGTACGTTAAAGCTCATCCATGTTTTCCAGAAGCTTAAAAATGACCTGTACATTAGCTGCCTATGGGGGCCTTGTCAAAAGTGTTATGAGTGGGATGTACATTAAATACCTATTTGAGCACTGTCAAACAAGTTATGAGTGGGGTGCATTTTTGGACAGCCATTTTTGAGTGTACATCTGTAACTTATCTGATGGGGCCCTCATAGGTGGCGAATGTACAAAGCCTGTTAATGGCCATTATTTACTTGGCAATGAGTTATAGAGGTAAAACCAACAGTATAGTGCACATGAGACACAATCCTTCATAATGATGTACATTAAAGCTAATGAATGTGCTTACGAAGCCTAAAGACGGTGTGTACATTAGCTACCTATGTGGACCCCGTCAAATAAGTTACGACTGGGACTTCCTGTGTCTCAGCAAAATCATATGAAGTCCCACTCGCCACCTAATCGAAAGGGGTCTCATAGGCTTCTTTTGGACAATACTGTAAAAGGTCCATTTTTAATGGGATAGGTTGCAGGTGTCAGTCAGAGGCTCCCGTACTGCCCACGGAGGCCCCAATTTACAGAACTTTACAGAAAGTTAGGGATCTCTAGATCTCTATGGGGCCGTGTGCCTGCAAAGGCCTCGTGAGGCAGTTGCTTTCCAGGGGGATATCGGTCTCGGAAAGCGTCTAGAGCCGAGAACTCGAAATCCCAATTGGGGTGCCCCCAGTGGTCGACCGTGCGACCTTTTGACCCCTGTTTTCCAGTGCGTACATTCGCCACCTATTTGTAGGCTGCCGGTGTCTTTTTTGGGCAAACTGAGTGGTCAATGAGGTCTGAGGGTCACGGAACTCTAGAACCTGACCCAGGGGCCCGTGATGAGGTATATATGCAAATTTTGGGTCGATCGGACCTTTCTGTACCAGTGTCCAACACGAGCTTATGAAAATCAATTGGACAGGTTAAGAGTGTCAGCGGCTCCCGTTCGGCCCCTGGGGGCTCGAGGGGCCCCAAGCTTTAGATTCTGGCAGTCTGTAGGCCCCTATTTCACATACTGAGAGGGCAAATTTCTAGAGCCGAGGGGACATTTTCTAGTGTGTTTTGCAAAAATCTCTCACGCAGGCTTCTTCCTCTCATAGCCAGACAGACCCTCTTGAATGGGCAAACTGAACAAAAGTGGGGTTCAATCTCTTTTCAAGAAAAATGTGCTTTGGGAGGATGTAGAGGCACGGAACTTGAGATCCCGGTTCGTGAGACCCCGGCGGTCAACCATGTCGAATATCAAGATCCTGAGACCTTTTGACCCTTTTATTCTAGAGCGTACGTTCGCAACCTATTTGTAGGCTGCCAGTGTCTTTTCGGGCAAACTGAGTGGTTAAAGAGGTCCGAGGGTCACGGAACTCTAGAACCCAACCCAGGGGCCCGTGACGAGGCACAGGTTAAGAGTGTCAGCGTCTCCCATTCGGCCCCCGGGGGCCCCAAGCTTTAGATTCTGGTAGTCTGTAGGCCAGGGGTCACCAACTAGCAGACTCCGTTCTGAATGAGGACCGCGAGATGCGTCCGTCCGGACCTCAAAGCCTTTTGACATAATAAATAAATTAACGCCTAACATTATTCTCAAATGCTATCAAATTTATACCAGGCACATCAAGGTCCGCTCAGTAGCAGTTTGGGTCCTACGGTGCCACGGACAGTTAACATATGCGCACTGTTGCTACGTTCAGACGTCATGTCGTGGAGTGAAGAGAGCCGAGACAGACTCGCTGCACAGCGCGCAGACAGATGTATCTTTCAGTGACTGAAAAACAATGTCCTTTTCAAAAGTTAGAAAAGTTGATGCTGAAAACCATGTTTTCCGAGATGAATGGGTCGAGAGATTTGCATTTATTCTTCCTGCATCGACATGCACGAGATCGGTTTGTCTCATTTGCTCAGAGTCTGTTGCTGTTGTCAAAATTGGAAACCTTAAACGGCATTATGAAACTAGACACAGACACTTTGAAGAACCTTACCCGCAGCAGTCCGAGGTAAGGACCAGGAAAATATATTAGCTCAAAGCCCAGTAGGAGCGATCTACACGGGTCCTCCCTCACTCATTTACCACCCAACAACGAGCATATGAATGGAAAATAGTAAAAGAGTGCATGGAGGCTTCATGTGAAAATAAAGACATGAACTAAAAGAAAATATTAAACAAACCCCCCTTTCAGCTGCAACAGCCACAAGAAGAGCTGAAATGTTATCAGAGGATGATCAGTCACAACTTGATGCTGCTATTTGTTAATCTCAGTTCAGCAGAAAACAACACTTTAGTTTTCTTTTAAAGTGAATAATGTTGAAATGAATGTATGTTCAGTGCAGGTTTAGAGATTAGGGCATTTTGCACATTTTCCTTCATTATATTATTGTCAGACATTGTTATGCCATCGTACAGATATGAAAAACGTCTTGGTTACGTACGTAACCTCAGTTCCCTGATGGAGGGAACGAGACGTTGTGTCGAACCGACAGATGGGGTTCGCCTTGAGAACCTATCATCTTCTGACTATTTGGAAAAGGCCAATGAAATTGGCGAATGAAATTTGCATGCCGGACTCTGCCCCGGATATCCGGGTATAAAAGGAAGACGGCGTGCTCATTCATTCACCTTTTGGGCTGAGGAGCCTGAGCGTCCCTCGACCACTGCGGTGGGCAGCCAGCGTTGTGGCATAAAGGACACAACGTCTCATTCCCTCCATCAGGGAACTGAGGTTACATACGTAATCAAGACGTTCCCTTTCTGTCGGTCTCTCGACATTGTGTCAAACCGACAGATGGGGTTCCTCTGGAAAACTCCTCTGGAGGGCGTCCGAGCCGGTCTGACGGGAACGAGCCATGAGGGGGGCGTTCCACGTCTTACTGAGCTCCTCATGCACTTCCGGAAAAAACGGGACCGGGGTTGGGCGCGGCTTGGAGGTACTACATATCCAACCGCGAGAGCTGGGGGGCGGTGCGGTGCACTGCAGCCCAATGCTCGCGGCGGCCAGGGAAAGCATGGTTGACATCTCGACGCTCACCTCTTCCTGGGCTCGACCTCCCGGGGGAGGGAGCTCCGACATCTCATCGTCATCATGCACTTCCTGGTACATGGGGGAGGAACAAGATGGGCTAGGACCGCCTCGTGGGGGATGGTCAGACGAACAAGACGGGCCGCGAGCGGTCACTGCGGTCCCAAGACGGGAAGCTGACGAGGTGGCAGCTGCCTCCAAAAAGAACACAGCTAACCGTGACCGCAACGTCTGAATCGTCATCCGCCCTCAGTGCGGGCAGGATGTATCCACAAATGCTGCCTCAGCGTGCCGGAGACCCAAACACTTGAGGCAGACATCGTGTCCGTCCCCCTCCTCGATGAGCGCGTTGCACCCACGTGAACAGCGCATGCCGCGCTGGAGAAATTTGCTCTTTTACATAAAAAAGGAAAAAACTTGAACACCTCCGGAGCTGCCAAGACGCCCAGGGGACAGAAGGGACAGTCCGCTGCACCAAGTCATAAGGATCCAGCAGTGTAAACAATCAAAGATCAGAGAAGAGATCATCAGATGCGAAGGCTCCGAAGAACAAAAGGTGAATGAATGAGCACGCCGTCTTCCTTTTATACCCAGATATCCGGGGCAGTGTCCGGCATGCAAATTTCATTCGCCAATTTCATTGGCCTTTTCCAAATAGTCAGAAGATGATAGGTTCTCAAGGCGAACCCCATCTGTCGGTTCGACACAACGTCGAGAGACCGACAGAAAGGGAACCATCTATATTCATATTTTTAGGTATTTAATTGTCTGGATCTCGGCTGGTAAGGAGGGTTCGTTTACTGGACCTCAAGCAATTTTAGTTGAAGACTCCTGCTGTAGGCCCTTGTTTCAAAACCAAGAGGGCGGCTTTCTAGACCCGAGGGAAATTTTTGTAGCGTGTTTTGCAAAGATCTCTCACGCAGACAGACCCTCTTGAATGGGGAAACTGAACCAAAGTGGGGTTCAATCTTTTTTCACAAAAAAGGCACTTCGAAGTGATCTAGAAGCACGGAACTCAAGATCCAGATTCGGGAGACCCTTTCGGGCGACTGTATCGAATTTTGAGACCCTGCGACCTTTTGACCCAGTATTCTAGAGCTTACATTTACTGCCTTTTTGTATGCTGCCGGTGTCTTTTTGGGTAAACTGAGTAGTCGACAAGGTCCGAGGGTCACAGAACTCTAGAACCCGACCCAGGGACCTCTGACGAGATACATACGCCAATTTCGGGTTGATCGGACCTTTCTGTACCGGTGTCGACTACGAACTTATGAAAATGAACTGGATAGGTGGAGAATGTCAGCGGCTCCCATTTCAGGCCCCAGGAGCCTGAAACTTTACAGAAAGTTGCGTCACGTGGCCCTCGATGACATAAATTAGCAATAAACAGTAATGGCATCACTTTCACCTCATCAGTTCAACACACAGCTCAACTCAACTTTATTTATATAGCGCTTTTTACAATTTTCATTGTTACAAAGCAGCTGTACATGAGACATATTGACTATAAGCAAAACAATAAAGTTATACCTGTAAAAACAAGAAAAAGGTGAAAACACAGAAGACAGACATACCCACATACAAGGGTACACATACAAGCACGCAAACACGCACACACAGACAAGCACGCACAAACACACACACACACACACACAGACAAGCATGCACACACACTCATTGGAACAATGAGACAAGACTGACTGAGAGTAGAGTACTGTTCTGCACTCTTTGATGCATCAAGTACATCAGTTGTGTTCCTGGTTCCGGTTGATCTAACTAATGCAGCCTAAACCCTCAGAAGATTTATATTATGGAAGAGTAGTGTATGCAAGATTAAAAAGATGCGTCTTTAGTCTAGATTTAAACTGACAGAGTGTGTCTGCCTCCCGGATAGTGTACGGAAGACTATTCCAAAGTTTAGGCGCTAGATAGGAAAAGGACCTTCCACGTGCACTTGATTTTGAAATTCTAGGTATTACCAACTGACAGGATGCCTGAGAGCGTAATGCACGTGAAGGACTGTAATACAAGAGGAGTTCACTCAAGTACTGAGGAGCTAAACCATGTAGGGCTTTATAGGTAATAAGCAAGATTTTAAAGTTAATGTGATGCTTTATAGGTAACCAGTGCAAGGTTGACAGAACGTCTTGGTTACGGATGTAACCTCAGTTCCCTGATGGAGGGAACGAGACGTTGTGTCGAACCGACAGATGGGGTTCGTCCTTGAGAACCAATCGCTTCCGACTACTTAGAAAAGGCCAATGAAAATTCGCGAATGAAATTTGCATGCCGGACTCCGCCCCCGGATATCCGGGTATAAAAGGGAGACGGCGTGCTTCATTCATTCACCTTTGTTCTGAGGAGCCTGAGACCTCTCACGTGTTTGTGGCAAGAAGGACACAATGTCTCGTTCTCTCCATCAGGGAACTGAGGTTACATCCGTAACCAAGACGTTCCCTTTCTGTCGGTCTCTCGACGTTGTGTCGAACCGACAGATGGGGTTCCTATGGAAAACGCCACAACACTGTGCCCTGTCACAATCTCTAGCGAAGCGACGGTGACTGGCCTGGGCGTGTCAGCCGTAAGAGCTACCGTGAAATTGTAACCTACCAGTGGGTAGGTAGGGGGTCCCAGAGCTTGAAAGGTGGGAAGGCCCCTGCCTTCAGCCTCACAGGCGGCGGCCTTGTTTCTCTAACAGCGAGAAGCCGCCTCGTACCGTAAGGCCATTGGGTACCATCGTGTCTGAATGCGTGAATGAGGATGCAGATGGTGTGGTACCGTCTGGTAGGGAACAGTGAGGCGAGCGAGACGGGGTGCGAGCGGTCCGCGAGCGCTTGGCTGACGGATTTACGCTCGCAGTGGCCCCCATATCACCCTCGCCGCTCGCCTTGGCAGACGGTATGGCCTTAGCCATTCTCGTCACGGCCCGGGAAGCATGCGAGGTGGTGGCTGGTTCTCGAGAGAAGACAGCCACCCGTGCCCGCAACGTCTCAATGACCATCCGCCCGCAGTGCGGGCAAGATGAGTCAACGAAGGCTGCCTCAGCGTGCTGGAGACCCAAACACTTGAGGCAGACATCGTGTTCGTGCCCCTCCTCGATGAGGACACCGCACCCACGAGAACAGCGGGACATGCCACGCAGGAGAAATTTTCTCTTTTAGAATGCTCGAACACCTCTGGAACCGCCGAGACGCCCAGGGGAAGTCGCTGCAGAAAGGGACAGTCCGCTGCACCACGTCGTAGAACCGGCAGTCTGTAGTTGCTAAGTAGTAGCGAGTCTTTGTACTTCATAAGCGAAGGCTCCGAAGAACAAAAGGTGAATGAATGATGCACGCCATCTCCCTTTTATACCCGGATTTCCGGGGCGGAGTCCGGCATGCAAATTTCATTTGCCAATTTTCAATGGCTTTTTCTAAGTAGTCAGAAACGATTGGTTCTCAGGGACGAACCCCATCTGTCGGTTCGACACAACGTCGAGAGACCGACAGAAAGGGAATCACCGATAACTAGGGCACTTTCAGCAGGTTTCTCAGTCGGTGCGTCACTGAGTGGGGCAAACCTGTTCGAGACTGTAATCGGAACGGTTGAGTGATGTTTTGTCCTGCGACTATGTTGTCTCACAGTCACAAAGTTTCCAATCTGCAGGGGATTTTCAACCAGAACCGAGCTGTGTACACTAACGTTGCTCGCATCCAAAGTGTTTTCTATGGTCCTTACACTCTTACTATCCTCAGATAAAGATTGGATGCGAGACTCTAATTCTAAGATCTTCTCTGTCAGCCTAACTATTTCCCTGCATTTATCGCATATAAAACCCTCGCAGCTGACAGAGAAGGCTAAGCTAAACATATGACATGAGGTGAAAGTAACAATAATAGGAATAGAAGCCATAACTCTCTGGGTTTGAAGTGCAATTCCGACTTACCAAGGTTGCTCGATGAATCATAGTATATACGCTTAAGAAGAGAAACAGTTAGCACACAAGACAAACTAGAGGCAATCTGATAGTATAAACAGAAAGCAAGCTAACACGCTAATGCTATGCTAACGGTGTTAAGTTAACTATCAATTTTGGTTTAGAATCTTCAAGTAAATAACAATAACAGGGTTATTGAGATATCAGGATAAGTTGGCAACGACAATGATAAGTAACGATAGTAAAATACACTACTATTAAAATGAAGCGCAAGTGCAGGGATACAAACAAACCGCCGACACCGACCAATCAGAACTCATAAGTGTAACGGAGGCCTTCTAGTGTGTGAAAGTGTGCATGTGCAAACAGTAATCTTTGTTTGATCACTTGTCTGTTTCCGACACCGGACCGATTGGCCTCTTATTCGGAGCGGTTTCATGTCAGATCATTTGTAAGGAATGCATCAGGTCAGGTGCAACTTTGCCAACTCACAGGTATCACACATCAGAGTTGAAAGTCTATATATATATATATATATATTTTTTTTTTTTTAATGGTTACTTATAATGGTAATGGTTGGTGTTAGTCCTTGTTGACAAGTTAATGTTCAAAGAATAAACTGCAGTAAAGTGTTTTTATACTGTTGGAGATACTGAAATAGAACGTTTTGGCGACATAATTGTGATTATTGTGTAATTTTAATGCAACTGAAAACCAATAAATGGTCACATGTAATTTTAATTTAGGCTTACATTTATTAACTAAACAAATATAAAAAAATTTCTTTACTAATCTTTTTATTCTCCTAATTTAGTGGAAATATGTTGTTGTGCTAGGGAAAGAAAATAGGATGGGGTGTGCAAACGGGGGTTGGGGGTCCATGAGGATGGTTTGACATATGGTGGGGTCCAGTACTCAAAAAAGGTTGACACTGTTCTAGAGAACCTCTTAAGGTCAGGTAGTGAGGTTTACCTGCACAGCAGTCAAACTAACTGGCCTCCGTTACATAAGCACAAGATTTGTTGGTTACAATTTCATAGTCGAAACTAGGAAGTAGTTACTCCACAAGGCTAAACTTTTATAACAACACAGTCTCACAGGGATTCGTGACATTGTTCATGGACACGAATTTCCACCTTTTTTCGTGTCAGTCACCACAACCTTTTTTCGTGTCACCCAGCATGACTTTCAATCTAACATATTTTAATATGCAATATCTTTTATATGTATAAATATATATCAATGCAATCTGATGGGAATTCATACCTTTTTTACAAGGTGGCTCATTCATGTGATTTTCTATTTCCTATGATCTCATTCGTATGTTCTCTTGTGATTTGACCTGTGACATTATGTTTAGGGGCGGGGTTAGAGTAGCCATTAACGGGTGCTTTGCCACCTCGTGAGACACAATGTTTAAGTATATATCTAATATATAATAGCTTGTTGTGATGAGGACTGGTCTGCCCATCTTCTCATCCTTTCAGTCCAATCATCAGTCAAATTGTGAGCCAGATCCAGCATTGATTACCTAGGGAAAATTAAAAGACAGGCATACTAGAATATAAAGCATTATAAATATAGCACTTTTTAATAGCTTTGTAAACCTTTCAGATGCATTTGATGATGACCCGAGTGTTTTAAGGGCTGAGCTGTCCTGTGGTCACGTTACAGATCCAGAGACACTGACTGACTGTTGCAAGGCTCAACTGAAATGTGTGAGTTAATGTGAATTTAATTTGTTGATTTCTACATGAAATCTTTCTAATACCATAATTTTGCAATGAGAATCTGGTTTCTAATTTCAGGGACGGACTGAATTCAAATGTCCTCTGTGTGAGAAAGAATGGCCATATAATGAAGTGCGAAAATTGGCGAAACTTACAATTGATGAGCAATCCCGTTTTGAGGAAAACCTTGGGACAAACACTGTTAAGAAGTTATTGGACTTTAGGGATGTAAGTACATTTCTGCATTTTGCTTTAATCCTGTTATTACATTACTGAAAATAAAGGCAGAGATTGAAGAGATCCTAAAGATTTTTATTCAGATAGAGATTCAGTATTAATATGGGATTACGTCAGTGACTCAGTGATCATATTTGAAGTCGGTGGTGATGTGCAGTGTTGTAGAAGAAAACATAAGAGAATTCTTCATAAGAGAATTAATGTTTAAGATTGGTCAGGTATGAGATTGGATTTTATGACAGTGCATCTCTTGTCTTTTCACTGTGCATATTCAGTGTCCTGGCTGCGGCACTTTAATCGAAAGGTCGGATGATTCCAATCTCTGTGTGAAGTGCTCAGTTTGCACAGCGACTAACAAAAAAACATATGAATTCTGTTGGCGGTGTATGAGAGAGTGGAAAGGACCTCAAACTCATGCTGAACGTTGTGGAAATGTTGGATGTTCCATTGACGAGAAACTGCTGAGAGAGTGTCCAATGATTACTTTACAATATTTTGAAAATGGATGTTTTGATGCAGTGGTGCAGTGTCCAAAACTCCGTAAATGCCCATATTGTGACACAATGATTGAACATACTAATGTAGGATGTAATAACATGCCATGCCCAGATTGTAACACAGAGTTTTGCTTTGTTTGTTTAAAACCTGCACATGACTATGACTATGAATGTCCATGTACACTCGCACCAAGGCAAATAAATACTGTATTGTAGCAGTGGTAACTATTTTAACACTACATTGAAAGCCTGTCTTCCATTACTTTAAAGATTTTAATTAAAAAATACTTTTTATTTCTTTTATTTAAAATTATTTTCTATATCTGTGTATTTCAAGATTTTGAAAAATAGAAATGTAAATATCATGCAGCATTGTTACACTGGTCCATCTTGTAAATGATTTAGTTAATGAGTTTTTTTCTTCATGATTATGTCAATAAACACATTTTATGCTGCTTGAACTGTATAACTGAACTACAAAATAAAGAGATGATGTCACTACATAAGGTTTTTATTTTATTCATTTTTTATCTATCGGTTTACATTTTTGTTATGGACTTTAAGAGATATTACGTATACCCCCTGTGTTTTTGAATTGAAACCTTAAAGCTTTTGTTTTGTATTCCCTGAGTTTGTGGATTTTTGATTACCTTTACTGTACACACAGCAACATTTTTCTTTGGAGTGAAAGTGACCTATTTGTCAGATATGGTGACCCAAGTAACAGCTCCTGAGCCTGTCAGACAGGGATGCGCCAAAAACGGCACATTCCACGTCCTCGTGTGCTCCGCACGCACTTCCGGAAAAAACTGGAACCAGGGTGGGAGCGTGGCTTCCACCACACTCCAACTGCAAGAACCATAATCCACACGTCGACCTCGTCTTGGGCTCTACCGCCCGGGTGCGGGAGCTCCAAGGGGTCTTCCGCATCCGATGCCAGGAGGTAGCTGTCCGATGCAATAACAGAAAGTTCATCCTAATCCTTCTGTCGAGTCTGCCCGCTACAGGACGATCCATTGTGTTGTCAGACATTGTTATGCCATCGTACAGATATGAAAAACGTCTTGGTTACGTATGTAACCCCAGTTCCCTAATGGAGGGAACGAGACGTTGTGTCGAACCGACAGATGGGGTTCGCCTTGAGAACCTATCATCTTCTGACTATTTGGAAAAGGCCAATGAAAATGCTCTCAGGCTCCTCAGCCCAAAAGGTGAATAAATGCAGCACGCCATCTTCCTTTTATACCCGGATATCCGGGGCAGAGTCCGGCATGCAAATTTCATTTGCCAATTTTATTGGCCTTTTCAAAGCTAGTCAGAAGATGAAGGTTCTCAGGTCAAACCCCATCTGTCGGTTCAACACAACGTCGAGAGACCGACAGAAAGGGAACCGACGTGTATACGCTCGCCAGCCCTCTGACCGAAATCCTATAGTATATAAGCGTCAGATGTATAATTTTAGATGTTAGACGACACGGTCACATGTCGAAGCTGAGCTAAATGTAGGCGGTGGCGTGGTGTGGCGGCGGACGAAACTGAGAAATGCATATTTTGTGCCTGAATAACGTACGCGTGGATAAGCACCTGATTACCGTATGCGTGTTTAAGTCCCTGATTAAGGTACGCGTGGATAAGCGCCTGAATAACATACGCGTTGATAAGCACCTGGAGATGATTACTATACTATTAGCTGTACTTCTGTTGTGCCCAAAGAAGGTTTTAAATTGGAATATAAACCGTATAAAACTAGGATTACATATGGCTGCGTTTACATTTACATTTAGTCATTTAGCAGACGCTTTTATCCAAAGCGACCTAAAGATGAGGGAAACAATGGAAGCAATTGGAACAACACAAGGACAACAAAAAGCATAAGTGCAATAAAAAACTGGTCCCATAGCCTATCACAGTATACCGAGCTAAGTATTTCTATTTTTTTTGAAAGAGTAGAAAAGAGATAGAAATCAGAACTGATCGGCCAGGTGTTGACAGAAGAGTTGTGTTTTCAGACGATTCCTAAAGATGGCTACAGAATCTGCTTATCTTGTAGCAGCGGGCAGATCATTCCATAAATGTGGAACCGATCCAGAGAAGCTACGTGAGAGAGATTGGGATGGCACCACAAGAGGTTGTTCATTTGCAGAGCGTAGGGATCTGGCGAGTACATAAGTGTGCATTAGCGAGTGAAGATAAGGGGGTGCCAAATCAGTGGTGGTCTGTAGGCCAGGAGCAGAGTCTTGAATTTGATTTGAGCGACTATAGGGAGCCAATGTAACTTAATGAGGAAAGGAGTGACGTGCGCTTTCGTTGGTTCATTGAAGACCACTCTTGCCGCTGCATTCTGGATCATCTGTAGAGGTTTCGTTGTGCAAGCTGGAAGTCCAGCCAGTAGCGCATTGCAGTAGTGCAGTCTGGACAGAACAAGAGCCTGGACTAGGACTTGCGTAGCATGCTCGGATAGGAAAGGTCTAATTTTCCTAATATTGTAGAGGATGAATCTACAGGACCGGGTGGTGCTGGCAACCTGATCTGTGAAGTTAAGCTGATCATCGAGCACCACTCCAAGGTTTCTGGCCATTCTGGAAGATGTGATGGTTGATGAGCCCAGTTGAATGGAGACGTTGTGATGGTATCTTTGTATCGGCCGGGATTAAAAGCAGTTCTGTTTTTGCAAGGTTCACCTGCAGGTGATAGTTGTTCATCCAGAGTGAAATGTCGGCTAGGCATGCTGAAATGCATGCAGAAACAGTCGGATCGTCAGGCTGAAATGACAGGTGGAGTTGTGTATCATCCGCATAGCAGTGATGACAGAGCCTACATTTACATATATTCATTTGGCAGACACTTTTATCCAAAGCGACTTACAAATTGGAGAGCATATAAACATATTGTCAACATGCTAAACAGTACTGTTAGTTTATAAGGGATGTTTAGCCTAGGGATGTCATGTATACAGAAAATAGCAACGGACCAAGCACTGAGCCCTGAGCCTAGGGATGTCAATGTATACAGAAAATAGCAACAGACCAAGCACTGAGCCCTGAGGCACCCCTGTGTCGAGATGTTGGGACTCAGAGACCTCACCTCTCCAGGATATTCTAATGACCTACCTATGAGGTAGGACCTGAACCATTGTAGCACCACTCCAGACACCCATAGTCTTGAGGGTTGACAGGAGTATGTGGTGGTTAACGGTGTCAAAGGCGACCAATAGATCCAGTAGGATAAGTACAGATGAGTTAGAGGCGGCTCTTGCCAGTCTCAGGGCTTCAATGACAGAGAGCAGCCCAGTCTCAGTGGAAAAACCGCTCTTGAAACCAGACTGGTTGCTGTCCAGTAGGTTGTTCTGGGTGAGAAAGGATGAGAGCTGGTTACATACAACACATTCAAGAGTTTTAGCAATGAAGGGGATGAGAGATACTGGTCTGTAGTTCTCTAAAAGTGCAGGTTTCAGAGTGGGTTTCTTCAGTAGCGGGGTAATACGGGCATCTTTGAAGACTGTGGGAAATGTACCAGTGGTGAGAGACGAGTTGATAATGTGGATCAGAGCAGGAACAACCGATGGAGAGATGGCCTGGAGGAGATGAGTTGGGATGGGATCTAGCGGGCAGGTAGTTGGGTGGTTAGAAGACATGACCTTGGAGACATCATCTTCAGATAGGAGAGAGAAAGAGGGGAACGAGCATGTGTCGGGGGTTTGGGCGTGATCAAGAGGCGGCGGCGCAGAGAACTGACTGCCGATGGTGGTCGTTTTCTTTACGAAGAAAGACGTAATGTCATCAGCTGTTAAGTCCGATAGAGATGAGGGGGCAGGCGGGCAAAGAAGAGTAGAGAAGGTTTTAAAGAGAGTACGAGAGTCAGGCGAGCTGTTAATTTTAGCGTGGTAGTACTGGGTTTTTGCAGAGGAGACATCAGCAGATAAAGAAGAGAGGAGAGACTGATAGAGACGGAGGTCAGTAGGTTCTTTACATTTGAGCCACTTTCTCTCATGAGCCCTGAGCGTGTTGAGCGATGCTCACGGAGAACATCAGATAACCAGGGGGCAGAAGGGGATGCACAAGATGGCCTAGATGTTAGAGGCCATAAGCTGTCTAAGCAGCAGGTTAGTGTGGAGCAAAGAGTGTCAGTGGCACTGTTAGCATCCAAGAGAGAGAGCTGTTCAGAGGGAGGGAGGGAGTGTTCGTAGGTTGCGCCGGAATGTGACCAGTGGGGAAGCATGTGTAGTGTCTGGAGAAGTTAGGTCGAGATCAAGAGTGATGAGGAAATGATCTGACGTGTGCAGCGGGGTGACCTGGGAGTGATGAGTGGTGTCCTCTGGCTTGATCCAGGTTTCAGTAAGTGCTAAAAGAGAAAGACCGGAATGTTCAGCAATAGCTGTGATGATATCTGCTTTTTTTACAGCAGATTGGCAGTTCCGTAAACCAATGGGAAATGTAATTGAGGTAGTTGTGGATGATGAAAGAGTGCGCAGATTATTAGCATTGCATGGCCTTCTACATGATACCAGTGATTTACGAGTTGTAGTGACAGTAGGGATTTGAAAACACATAGTCAAAAACGGAGAATAACAAATAACAAGAAAAGAATAAATAGAAGTGCAAAACGTTAATACTGAGATGCAATACTCAAGTGCCTTGTCGGTGTCCTTGCTCGGTGGAGTTGCATAGGTAGAGTCGATGGTCTTTACGCTCTTCGGTCTTCAAGCGATGATGGCTGCACGCGATTTGGCTGCTGCGGTGTCAAACACACGTCCATCTGAATCACGCAACTGAATTCAGCAGGACACGCCTTCCAATATCTCACAATAACAAACAAAACCAGCACGAGAACAAACTCGACTTCAACACATGACGCGATGGTAAACAAAGCAACAAAACTGTGTTTAAACTCAATAAGACAAGATTAATCAATACACTTATGTGCTTCAGTTGACTTCAGCTGCAACAAACTGCTTCTCCCACAACCTGGGCAGAGTGTATGGTGCGGGATCCGTGCCAAAACCTAACCTCCGATCGACTGACTGACATACCGACCGTCTAATCGGACGTCTGACTGAACGTCTGGAGCGTCTAACAGTGCGGGTGACCCACATGACCTTATGTGATGTCAATGTCTCCAAATTAGCGTTTTTTATTAAGATCATACATTGACATTATAAGCAATAAATACATTTATGCATTTGGCAGATATATTAAATACAGATATTTTATATTTGTACAACAAAAAAAATTCCCTTAACTAAATAAGCTTTTAGAGACAGGTGTTGTATGCTATTCCAAGCTGATGTATTAGTGATGACCTTAAAAACTGACCTATTTACTTTCATTACTTTATTCCATGACAGTAGGTTCTACAGTATTTTTATTTTTTAAATGCAACGTGGAACTGTCAAAGAGCAGACATACATACAATACTGTTACATATAATATAATTTTATATAGTTTTATAATTTTATACATAATTATATAATACTATTTCAATATATATTATATTCATAATTAGTATTTTTTATATTTTGTATTTATATATTTTTAATATATAATTGTAAAACAGATGAATTTATGTTTTGTATTATATTGTTACAGACATTGTTATAGTTTTAACTTCAACATTTAACTCAATTCAAAATTTGCATTGTTGCAAAGCAGCTTCACACTAATTTAGTAAAAATAGATAAAAAGAGTATATAGCATAGATATAAAGAAAAATGAGGCAGGGTCTGTTGGCATCATCAGTCTATGGCAGTGCAGGGATGACCATCAGTCTGAAATGGAGCTGGCCTGTGGGCCCCGGTCCCCTCGACGGTACATAGAAGAACATTTAAAGGTCCCATTTCCCGCGATCCCATTTTTCAACCTTTAGTTCGTGTGTAATGTTGCTGTTACAGCATAAATAATACCTGAAAAATGATAAAGCTCAAAGTTCAATGCCAAGCGAGATATTGTCTTTAACAGAATTCGCTTTTCAAGGACTACAGAGAACGGCTGGAATCGGACTACAGCCCTCTACTTCCTGGGTACATGATGTCACTATTCCGAGTGCTTTTAATAACCTCCGCCCCAGTGTTAATTTCGTTAACGAAAACTATGACGAAAAGTATTCGTTAACGACATGTTTTCACGGACGAAAACGAGACGATAATTAAATAAAAATGAATGCATTATAACGAAAACTGTAATAAAAATATACTGACATTTTCGTCAACTAATAAAAACGAGACGAAAATATTCTTGTCCCACCTGGCGGACATCAGTTTGCGCGCATGTGCTGCTTATCTCATATAAACGGTAGAGAGAGAAGTCTCTGGGAGAAGGGGAAGCACAGTCATGTATTCTGTGTCTCCACGCGGTTTACAAAGCGTCTTATTTTACTTCACGATCGCAGGTAAAATGCCGCAAACTTGAAGCGCGACTGCAGGCGAGTTACCCCGAAACACATTACAAATGCAGCACAAACGTGTTTATATGCCAATGTTAACGTATCTGCTAACACGAGCTGCTGCATAACGTGAAATGCAACAAAGTCAGCCGAAAGAAAACCAGCGCTGTCCTCTACTGGTTAGGAAGTGATGAAGTGAGTCAAACTGTACATTCCAACCAAATATGTAACATGTTTGCATGACTAAAGAAATGTAATACAATTTATATAATATGTCTTTTTGAAAGCTATTCTCATTCATTGCTGTCTCAAGCAAAGACAGTGCAGCTCTTTCCTCAAAGAGGCATGCCATGAGCCAATAGCCTTTGAGTGTGAGCTGTGTCAGAGCGTTTAATTGGTTGAATGAACTGAATGAACACGCCCTACTTAACGAGTCATTTGAGTCAAATGGGATTGAATGAACTGGAACATGTCGTTCATGGTCTAATATTCTGTGTTCCAACAATGCAAATCTAGTTACTGAACTTTTCTGAAAAATAAAGGTAATGACCTGGTTTAATTTCATTCTAAGGTGAAGTAAATTATGTCAAAACAGTTGAATCTTTGTATGGAACATTTAATTACACCAAGTAAATGATTTAAACCATTTAGATTTTAGTAGACTAAATATAATGTATATTTATTCGACTAAAATGTTTTTCATATTTCGTCGACTAAAACTAGACTAAAACTAAAATGATGGGGTTGACTAAAATGTGACTAAAACTAAATTGCATTTTCGTCAAAAGACTATGACTAAAACTAAATCAAAATTTGCTGTCAAAATTAACACTGCTCCGCCCAAAGGAATACGCCAAAAAAGGGGCGAGGTCTTCCTTAGAGAAGAGGAACAGCCGCTGGAGTAGTGTTTGGTTATCAGAGATTGTAAACATTTGACTGAACTACGCACTAAACTACTTTCACTTTCATCACAGTCCTACAGCTGGTAATAAGAATTCAGCTACACACATTCTAAGATAACCAACGGTCAAATAACAGCTTCCATGACTTTAACATCGGCCGTGAAAGCTGTTCTGTGTAATACACTGATATTGTGTGTGTGTGTGTGTGTGCGTGTGTGTGTGTGCACCTCTAAAATACTTCTATGAAATGTCCTTTGAAGTCTTGCTTACAAATGTATCCTAGTCATGCTGCTAGGGCTGTAGTCAAGTCCACCGTTGTCGAGTCCAAGACCAGGATTAGTCGAGACCGAGTCAAGGCCAAGTCCAAAGAGGTTCGAGTCCAAGTCAAGTCCAAGTCCAGAGAGGTTCGAGTCCAAGTCAAGACCGAATCAAATTGAGACAGTCAAGACAGAGACAGAAAAAAATCATGACTGCAAGACCACATACTTAACTATCGAGAGTTTTTGTGATGCAAGAGACAGCATATCATCTTTTTTAAGATAATCATTTTCATTATTGTTTGTAATGATCAAAAATATTTTTTTATTTTATTTTACCTTAAAATAAGGTAATTTTATTTACTTTAGGTATAGCACTGCAAAATGTAACAAATAACCAGCAAACACTTGAATATGTTCCCATTCTTGAACTTATGACTTAGTGTCCCCCAAAGTAACCAAACCCCACCCCACTTTTATAAGGAACTTTTTAACACATTTATGTGTGTGCTCGCCTGCCCGTGCTCGTGCGTGTTCAATAGAGGAGCTGCCAGAAAGAGCAGAGGCCCCTCGTCTCGTTTAAAAGAATGTTTTGGTGCCCATCCTTAAATAACATGGTCATATCGCAATGACAATAAAAATACGATCAATCTTATCTTTAAGCCCTACTTTCTAAACTTATAAAAATACTCAAATGCAATGCTAACTCTGAAACAAGGCAAATTACCTCTCTTTGTGATGCCTTTGCAGGTGTCTTAAGAAATTGGATGTTGTCCCACAGGTTTCGGAGAAAGTTATGTTGCAAAAAGTTTCCTTTTAAGCGCACTGTCGATAAATTCTTTATGGTTTGTAAAACCAAATTTTATCATGCCGCTGCCTGTCTGATGAATGATTGATGCTGTTCAGTTCGCGCAGTGGACGAATCGTTCATTTGAACCGGTTCTTTATTTTAAGTGAACCGGTCAAACCAGTTCACCTGAATTGTTCGCGTTTAGCTTCTCCCTTAAACACTTAATATCACCTACAGATTAATTCAGTTCTTTACATTCTTTACATTTTCATTTCAAATTAATATACAACAAAACCAAAACGAAACATCAAGTATTTTTCTTAACAAAGCGCATTTTAGTCCACCGGAAGTTCAGCTGCACTGCCGCCTCTGGCGACGAGAGGTGGTAGCACAAGACCACTCTCTGAATTATACATATGTTTTCAGTGGTGTGTGCCACCAAATCCGTAAACAACCATACAGACACATAGGTAGACATTTCTGTGCAATGTAGAAGTATACACGCAGTTAATGAAATAAAGAATGGACCTATATGGACGCGCACGCGCATGCGTCAATGCTCGTGGCAGCGATGTATCTGACAGCGGGGGAGGCCACCATAGCCACCGTTAAAATGGATAGTGAGAGAGGCGCGTCTTGCACTTTAATGTGTTCAAAAATTGCACTTAGTTTGCACTTTGTATGTAGAAGTGTTTTGTCTTTTATGTTAACATTTTTACGAACAGTGCAAACAAATTGCAATTTTTGAACACTTCTACATACAATTGTTGTATGTAGAACTGTTTTGTCTTTTATATTTTATACTGTATGTAGATCGACATACATGATGCTATGTTTATAAAAATAAGATGAGTTAATAAAAAACCTGTACTTTTCATTGCACGTTACATTCTATTACAAAAACTCCGCCCAAAACACAATAGAAAATGTAATGGGTTTCCTTGTAAGTACCATTATGAACCTTTGGGTTTTTATGCATTAAAACCAAAACTAAATTCCTATTATAACTAATAAATCCATTACATTTTCTATTGTGTTTTGGGTAGGGTTTGTTGGACTTTTAAGGCAGTCCTGCATGTTCAAAAATTTGCAAGAGACGTTTCTCCAAAATTAAGCAAAAGTTTTATTATCAGATGTAAAAGGTAACAAAGCTTTGGGTTGTCAGACGATCTCCTCTCTCCACCACAAGCCAACAACCCAAATTATTCAAAAACNATAAAAACTATTTCTTCACTTTACTTCTTCTTTTATCATGGGTCACTATGACCGGTTAACCTTTACATTCGCATACCTGAATATGAATGAATGAATAGCTTTTATTGTCATTGCAGGCAAAGCAAACAACGAAATTCTTAGAGCACCGGTAACACAAAACATAAATAAATATTTGTAATATAATACGACAAAAATGCCCTCTGGCCGGCGCTTCAGAGCACCAAACACCAGGACTTCCAGACACAGAAGCAGCTTCTACAGATAACTGCTCCTTAAGAGCAATATTCCACTTCCACTACTCCTATAGTGTGCACTATTGTGCCTTATTATATGTACATTTCATTTATACATGTATATAACATTACCTCTACTTACTACATGATCCATTTGCACAAGTGTACATACAATCTGTTAATATGTATATTCTACTATATACTACCCTGTACAATGTCTCTTATATGTTATTATCCCACATTTTCTGTACAATAGTCTTTATTTTATATATGCATATTTTAGAATCTTTTACACTGTAAATCTTATTATATTTGTATTGTCATTGTGTTGAATGTCTGTAGCTTCCAACATCAAAGAAAATTCCCTGTGTGTGAAAGCACACTTGGCAATAAATCTCTTCTGATTCTGATTCTGAAAAAAGTGCAAAAAATTGGAAAAACAGCATTTTGACTAATCACTGTAAAATGAGCAACAAGGTAATAGACCAGATAAGGGAGATCTTAAAGTGCAGTGAGATAGCAGAGTCACATTTGAACATTTACTGTAGATAACTGTTTAGGATATGTATTGTCCTGGGATAGAAACTGTCTCTAAATCGGCTAGTGTGTGTTTTGGCTGATCTGTAACGCCTGCCAGATGGCAACAGTTCAAACAGACCGTGACCAGAGTGAGAGCAGTCTCTGGTGATTCTCATTCCTAACAAACCTTTATTTTAGACACTCACTTTGCTTATTTGTTCAATCTCTTAGTAGTTATAACTTTTTACCAAACTCAGCTAGCCTATAATGTAATATGCAATGATAAGGACAGGTTTTGATTAACTCAGCTTATTTTTGTAAACAGCTATCATACATGTAGAGTTGTATAGAAATGTTTAGTCTTTTATGTTTAACATTTTCATGAACTTAACATTTGACAACTTTCACATTTTTAGTGCAAACAAAGGTGCAAAATTGTTTCAGACGTGCAAAACGAGCTGCTCTCACTATGAATTTAAATGGGGGCTATGGTTAAACCTCCCTTGCTGTCAGCTTTGCAAGCATGTATGCGCCCGCGCACGCACACACACATTCTTTATTTTATCAGAATCAGTCGCAGTTTTAAGTGTTTTAACTGTTCACTTCCAGTTCACGCTTTAACTTGTCAATTTCATGCTTATGCGGAAACTGGCAACATTCTGTTATCAGAATCAGAAAGAGCTTTATTGCCAAGTATGTTTGCACATACAAGGAATTTGTTTTGGTGACAGGAGCATCCAGTACACAGAAACAGCAACAACAGTACACAGAGACCATAACATAATAGAATACAGTACACAGATGACTTAAATAAGGGCCTATGGGTATAAAAAGGGTATA
>NC_079912.1:11200936-11332695 GCF_024868665.1 Triplophysa rosa
AAAATCAAAGGAATGACATGCAGACAGTCGTAACAAATCTCCTATGGATTAATTCTCATGAATATCCCATCATTCCCTTGATCCTGTTCTCTGTGCGTGAGCAGGTCTTCGTTCCCGTCATTATAAGTCAGTGTTCCCTGATGTGAAGGGTGCAGTTTCAGTCAAGTGTAACAAAAAACAGCCATTCTACATTGCATATTATTTTTTAATATTATTTATTTGTTTGTGTTTGGATGTGCTACGCTCTGCTACCAGATAGTCACCATTAGCAACTACAACCACCCACAACATCCTGGAAAAGTGTACGTGAGTGTTGCTTAAACAAGAAGCCCTGAGCTTCATTCAGTCTTTTCACAATAGCATTGATGCTAAATTTTCATGGTAACTAATATACTGATTAATATCAGTTTTATTGATTTTCTTTGTCAACAGACTTTGAATGTTCTGAGCTTTGTGATTTCCATTTGTGTATCTTACTTTGGTATATAGAGTTATGGATCTGACAAGTTCTAGGTTTCTATGACTAGTAAACAGATAAGATAAGATGTGTTTATACAGTTCTGGATATGTTCAATGTTCCGTTTTACTGCTTTATTGGACTATGTTTGAACCTTGTGTCATTGTGTCGTAAATAAACAACACGCGAATCCTGCTTCTGATTCAATTATGGCACCGCTGTGATTAGATTCAACAACCTAATTCTCTAAAGAGGAAATGAAGCAGACATACCACAGCAAATAAACAACCCCAAACAATCCACAACAGCCAAAAAGTTGTCTTTGATAAAACAATAACTGAAACATGAAATGCATGGTGACATCTAACATTGCTGTGCGTGGCCCCAGGCTCTTTAAACTGGAGCGGGGCCAAATGTTCACATTCCTCCTACGGTTTCTCTGCTGTACAAGCTTCTGTTGTCCAGTGAAAACAGTCTGGGCACTGATCCGCGATCAGTCTGATGTGGCACGCCAGGGCACGGCAGCCAAAAGAGCGACAGAGAGAGAGAGAGAGAAATCTCACACACACCCTTCACTCAAACAACATCTCCCCACCTCTTTTTTCTTCTCTGTCGCTCACTTTGTGCCTTGTGTACTGTAGTGAGGACAGAGACAGTAGGTGAGCTTTATAGATCTGGATTGGACATTCAATTCTTCTTACAGTGTGAGCTCTCTGTAAATGTGTTTCTCCGTGCGGCCACAGGTATTCCAGGTCACTAGGATTCCTCCAGGAACAACTTCACCTACCTGTGACTCGTTTATTTCCTATCTAGGAATGAGAGCCTCGCTGCTGTGTGTAAGAGGACCCAAACGCTGCAAGGAGAACATATTGCTGTCTCTTCCATTTTAGAGTAGTAGGGTTACGGCTTCTTTGTTCATTTTTGGGCCATCATGGGGTTGTTAGTGGAGCAGAATGCCTGGCTGTTTGTGGCCCTTTTATTTGGGATAAACCACTTTGCTGAAGGGGGGTGCTCAGGAAGGTGTTGTCAAGGAACAGATCGCACCTGTTTTACTACAGACTGGAGGATGGACCGAGCCTACGGGACGTGCTATTGTGATGAGAGGTGTGTCAAAACGAAAGACTGCTGCTTTGACTACCCAACAGCGTGCCCTGGTAAGCCATATTGCCAACATGTTGCGCTATTAAAAAAAAGGTGTTTCACGATGCCATGGAAGAACCATTTTGGCTGAATGGTTCTATAAAGAACAATTAACATAAGAACCATTCTTTGTAATGGAAAAAATTCCTTAGATTATAAACGAAAGAAATACATATAAATTAAAGAAATAGAATAGTATTTGTTAACGTTATAAATTAATTAACAATGAGCAATATCGTTTTTCAGCATGTATTAATCCTTGTTAATGTTAATGTCAATACAATTATTCATGTTAGTTCATGGTGTGTTAACTACTATTTACAGTTACAACGTTTGATTTAAAAAGGCTTAGTTAATGAAATTAACATTTACTTAATAAATACTGTAGAAGTATTGTTCATTGTTAGTTTGTGTTAGTTAATGCATTAAAGGAAAAGTTCACCTTCAATAAGAAAGGTGAAAAATGTTGGTAACAGAAAACCGTTGGTCCCCATTGCCTTGGATTGGTTTTGTGTCCATACAATAGAAGTCAATGGGGACTAAAGGTTTTTGGTTTCCAACATTTTTCAAAACTTCTTTTGTGTTTTGCAGAAGAAATTCATTCAGGTTTGAAATTACAACATGGTGAGAACATGATGACAGAATTGTCATTTTGAAGGTGAACTATTTGAATTATGAAACATACACAACCATATTGTAAAGTGTTACCGAAATGGTTCTTTGAGAAAAGGTTCTTTGGGGAAAGGAATTAATTGTAGCACCCTTTCTAAAGAATATAAAGTAAAAATGGCTGTTAGAAATTAAACAAACTAATAAACAAAATAATACATTCAGTAACATTTATGGCTAAAACATATAAACCAACGTGACAGCATAGGACTAAAATACTTACTGCAATGAAGATACATTTTCTGAGGTAGTCTTATGGTGATTTCTTTAGGAAATAGATATTTTTTCAAGGTATCTTTATCTACAGGAAATCAAGATGTTGACCCTATGTAAACTGTATGGTACTGTAAAATAAAAAAGTGATACATGTGTAAAAATGAATGGCAACATATATTTAACATGAACTCAACATGCTTCTTCTTAACTAGTCAAAATCTAAAACAGCACGTTGAAATGACTTATAGAATATTTGATTACACTTCAAAAATTAAGTTAACCAAGACTATTCTGCTGTGTTTAGCCCAGCCTTGTGTCATGAGCGAGTGGAGTCACTGGAGCGGATGTGCCCAGCCATGCCAGCCCTCATTCCGTGCTCGGAGGCGCAGCATTCAGATGAAACCCCACAACAGTGATCAGGTCTGTCCAATGCTGGAAGAACAGGCAGGCTGCATGGAGTATCAGGACCATCAGGGCGGCTTCTGTGCTCAGACACAAGGTGCAGTATGAACGCAATACAGCGCTTAGCTCATAATACATTCTGAATGTGAACTGGAAATGAGCTTTAGTGGATCGTAAACCTGTTCAGAGTTGATAATTTAGCTGTACAGGTGCATTAATTCTGTTGGATTAATTCCAGGAACAGCATTCATAACCACAATGGAGTACAGCAAAGACAGAACACACGATTTGTATGGGGCCCCGGTGAACCCTGGGTACGTATCACCACAGCTTAAACAAACACAAAGACACTGTTCACGATGAGCATTTGTGATGAGAAGGCTGTTTATTCAATCCAATGAATTGTTCATTACTCAAAACCACAAACCTATCCTATTTTATCAATGAACAGTTTAATTTTGACCTGCAAAGTAAAACACCCTTTTATTCACCTCCACACTTTTTATAAAGACTATAAATTCATATTCTACATGAAAGCAGTTAAACACAACATCGCCTATTTCACAGATTCTGTATGGAATTCAAGCTGGAGTCTCTCACACCACAGTGTATGGTAGAAAACAGACCCTATACTCGCTGGATGCAGTACTTACGGGAAGGTTACACCATCTGTGTGGCTTGCCAACCTCCAGCCATGAGCAACCACAGCCGGAGTTGCCAAGGAGATGGTACCCTAGCTGAGAGGTACTGTAGTGTAACCATACAGTCACAGTGTTGTTTAGATACCTTGACAAACACACATTATACTGAGTTCATAGTAAGGTCACGGTCGTTTTCATGGTGAAACAAAAAAGCCATGAAACATTTTCTAAGGATTTATTTAACCCACAGTTGAAGAAACACCCACAACTACACAGTTTTGTAGCTAATGCTCTTCTGTTCTTGACAGGAATGAGCTTCTACACTGGCAGGCAGTAGGAAGTCCTCGCTGCAGAGGAACATGGAGAAAAGTCCAGAGACTAGAGCATTGCTCCTGTCCACTAGTACACAGCTTCATTTTCATTTAAACCCAAAATCCTTCGACAACAGGTGTTTTACTAAACAAATCCTCATAGGAACAATATGTCAGAAAACATTTTTTCAAAACCTTTATGTCTGAACAGCTTTGTTGCTTTAAATGAACACGTTTTTCTGACAAATATCTTCACAAAATTTAAAGGCAAAACATAGATCACTTTTTCTTACATACGCCCTCTAGTGGACAAATATTTATCATTCAAAAACAAATCAGACTGCAATTTGCTCTTAGTTTATTTACAACAAATAAATGGGCAAAATGTGATGCCGCTGTACTTTAGTTTTTCTCTCAAAATAAAGCATAAGTAAAATTCTGTGGGGGAAAAAGGCCTTATAAACATGACCATGCATATACATGTTCCACTCAATACATTTACATAAACCGCACTGCTTGCTAATTATGACAACTTTCAAGCAATAACTCCAAAGGTACTTAAAAAAATAAAACTTGAAAAATTAAAAAGAAACACAGGAAAAATTCAAACAAGTCCTCGGAAACTTAGACCATGTTGTGTTTCTTCATCGTTCTCCACCTGTCCTTTAGCATGACACTGGTACGATTCTCGAAATCAAATTCAATCAGAATTGAGGCCCATTTCCCCACCCCATACTGCCTCACACCTGCTTTAAGCTTCTTATCTTCTTCTGAAGTCCATTTCTGCGAGAGACGAATCGTTGATGTGGTTTAGTAAGCGCAAAATGCTACATTACACATATTTATAAATATTACATGGTTACTCACCCTCCTGCTTCGGCTTGTTGTACTAATATTACTTTCTAATACTGAAGGAACACTACTCCTCTGGGTAACCTCTGTTAAAAAAACAGCTTTTCATGTTTACAGATTTAAAGTTGTTAAGATCGATCAATGAGCCTTTTTAGAATTAACATCAGATATTACATCAAAATGATTCTGTATATACTGCAGCAGACGAAAAACAGTTCACAAATCAGAGTACTTACCACAAACAGAGCTTCTCCTGAGCATTCTTTGTTTTTTCTTTGCTGTTTCGGGTTTCCATGGGCCAACTTGTTTTGACAAAAGTTTCTTTTTATGCCTGCAAAATTTTAGATCGAATGCACAATTATTTTTGTATAAATAAAAGACAACTCCATTTGAGAACTGTTAGGTGTTGATCATTACAGAGTCCTGTTTATGTTTAAATAACCTGAAGGTTCTCACCTGTTATTTACCACCAAAGGGTCCACTTGGCCGTCATTCCTGTATGTAATGACCAACAGAAATCCCCAACACGTGAAAACTTTCAATTGAAATGATTCACAGTAAACACACTATTGCACAATACAGCTCTACATTTTACTTTTAAAAAGTTCATTTATGTAACATGACCAGAACGAAATGTTATTTATTGTTTTAATATAAATTCATTTTATTTTATTACTTTATAAATACTACGAGGCGAGAAAGATATTACTCTTTTGAATCGTTTGTTGACTCCGGGCTGGACAACGCCTTCTTGCCACCGTCCTGTTCACATGAAGCTTGATCCGATCTTTCTTGACGTGCCTGAACCACTTTTAATGCTGCCTAAAACAAAATTAAAGAGAAGTTAGTTTATCTTCTCATCACACTGTCTGAAAATTCAATGTGTTGGCATCAAATAATACCTCACTTTGAAAGCAAAAAGCCCTTATTGACTTCTCTTGAGTACTCCGTATCATCTTTCTTCCCTTAATAGGTTGTTGAGTAATGAGTGCTCGGCTAATTGCTACATTTCCATACCCTCAGGAAAACACCACAATTCTAAAGGACCATTAGGCAAACTCCCAATATATGGTAACCGCATTCAAACCAATGTCAATGCGGCCCATTAGTGCTTGGAGAAACTCAGGATAAATCAAAATAAATCTGAGATTTATGTAAGGTGAAGCAGTTCTCACATAAAAAGGTTTATACCTCAAGTAAGAAATGAGAAGCATCCTCCTGAGAGTCAAGGAACATGTCAATTTTCTCCAGGAGCTGATTGTAAGTTAAGTTCATGAGAAGTTGGTCATATGCATCTTTCTTGTTCACAATGCTGGTCAGCTTTCCATGTAGTTTCTATTAAGACAGACACCAAAGCTAAGCAGCTTTCAGTCAAATGCTGTATTATATGAAAAACATGTTAAACAAAACATGACATTAAAGTGACTAAACAAAAGATATTTTGGGGGGTTAACTTTTCCTTTTAACAGCACAGGTGAAAACGCACCTCTGGTATCTGAGTCTCTTCTTCCAGCCACTGCAGTGTGTCCTTCCCCATCTGTGAATTCCCATTTCTTACACACACGGCAACACTCTACAACACAAAACAAATGAACAGGAGAAAACACACATCGCCTTACATCTATTAATTGAACTCATCTACGATATGAAACGACTGCTATTCGCAAACACAATTACCTGAACAATCAGTAGATTCCTGATCTTAGTGTGTAAAGTAGAATCAGAAACTAAATCCTCCAATAAATCCCAAACGTGCACCGCTGACATCAAGGGGGTGACCTGATCATTCTTTTCATAGTGGACATCTGTCAAACATCACATGATCTTTGTTTACACGTGACAGCGAGCAGGCTATTCTGTTACCAGTAAATAACTGAATACACCAAGTACATCATGTTATTAATTACCACTTTGTATTATAGTTTTTCATATTTTAACATAAGATTTATTGATTAGCCAGAGATTTCATCCAAAAAGGAGTTAAAGTTAATTCTTTACAAACTTGTGTGCTCCCTGGGAAACAAAAACACATGGGCAGTGCGAATGGAAAGATAAGGCATATGAACATTATATTGTTTTACAATGTGCATTGTATATTGACATCAGTTCACTAAAACAAACATCTTTTTTAAAGTAATATTGTGAAGTTACTCAGTTCTTCGCCGTCCACCACTCTGGCAAGGAAACAACAGATGGTTCTCTGAGATGAATGATCACGACTGGCAGAACATGATTCAAGCTCATCCACTGTTGCTGTAAACGGGACAATAAACACACACTATGGCTTAAACAATACAGTTAAATCCGCACTTTAGCATAGCAATTTCCATTAATAAATGGCACATTTTAATGCAGTGATGATTAGTGAATTAGGAACACGTTACCCTGAAATATGTTTAAAGTCCTGCGAAACTTCCCCGCAGATCTGTCTCTAAAGAGCCGACACAGCGAGGTAAAGTAATAATCAATCATCCATGACTGAACAACCCCGTCCACTGCTTGGAAATCTGTTTGGAAATCTGTAGTGCTGGAGATCATATCATGTGACTTCTGCTCCATGTTCATATGTTTGTGTTGACAGTAGAACCAGTACGTTAGAACTTCCCGCCGCGCCAACGGTGACGCGGAGAGTTTATGACACGCTCCAAACGCAGCGACACCTGCAGGCGTGGAGTAAACAACACATCCCTTTTAAGTGTTTATTTAACTAGACACGTTTCTGTGCAATTACATTTTTCCCTTTCGGACTTTTTGTTCGTGTTTATAGTGCGAGCATTACATATGAGACGTAATTGTGTACTGTAATAGGCCTATTCTGTAGCATTAACTATAGTGCATTAATAATGTAGTGTACTTTTATATTCACGACAGTAACTGTTAAAGTAAAACATTCTATAATTACTAGAAAATGTATTTGTAAACAATGTAAATTGCACATTTTTTTGCAATACCTACTCCTCACTCTCAAACTGTGTGGCATATAATTCACCACCAGGTGTCGCACTCGTTTACGCTATGAAAAAGATTTCAGATGTACAGTTGAATTAAATTTGGTTGGCTTGCATCGTTTCAATGAAATGTTTTATACTAAAGAACCGCTAAGTCTGTGTTTGTGACATTCACTCATATATTCAAACTAAATGTTGTTATACTTTGGTAAAAGGCTGGTGGTAATTAGGGTTATTAAGACTTATGCCAACCAATTTATACTAAAGGTAGATGATTCTGTGTATGTACAAAGTAATTAAACAAGAACACAGTTATTTTTATTGCCCTGCCATATTTGATTAGATGAATAAATACTACATTTTGGACGCTTTGTTTACGGTTTAGATGAAACTCTATTGAATAACTGTGAACAGAAGTGATCGACAGGGCATGTTTAATAGCGGGGGTCCCAATACAGCATGCAGGGAGAGTGTTTGTCATATGGCACCAGTTTTATATTAATTTTGACAAAGTTGTTGAACAAGAAAACAGCTCCTGCCTTTGGCTACAGTAACGAAAACCCATAAGATATTAGGTTCAATTACACATCACTCATGTGTCTACTGCCTATTGTTTTCTTCATTCCCAACAGGAAACACATCCACAAGTGGGAGATTTCTGAAGGGCAACAAGTTGCCAAAGATGTAATTTTTCATTGTCAACACTCGCCTTTTAGCCTCCCGCGCATGTCCAAAATGTACATTGTGACCTTGTCATTTTTTGCAAGCTGCATGTCAGCTCCGATAAAAACTAAACATGAAGAACACAAGTAAGTTATTTACACATTTATTTGTTATCCTGCATATGCTAGTAGACATAACATAGACAACGCGGTTTATTTTACAGAAATGTTGACATACATGTACCATGACAAAGTGTGTTCCGTGATCACATAATTGTACAGATTACTACATGCATTCAAAGATGCTGATATGTGCAGAAACTGTCTGCGGATTAAAGGCGTCTACGGACGTGGAGATACAAGATAACATCGTTTAAACAATCAAAAAAAAAGAGAGGCAAAAAACAAGGGAGACAATTCAGTGTAGCATGAGAGAACATGACACATGGACGACACATTATTGGGTAAATAAAACCTCGCTTTCAAACAAAATCAAATCAAATCAAACGCTTGCCATATAACAAATGATCATGGGAAGATAAACATGCTCGCTCACAGTCCATCAGTTTATTTTAGCATTAAATAATACCATCGATCAAAGTCATACAGGCCCAAATGTTCTCTCTGTTACGGCTCCCGTCAAGAGAAATGCTAGTCATACGACAACATGCTACAAATAACAAAGCAATTGATTGCCTGGTGGGATAGTTACGCAAGAACATTGTGCCTTTTAAAAGAAGTTGTTAATGTGTGATTTTAAGCCCCTGTCTTTAGATTTGATCAACAGGTGCCTAATTGACCTATAATGTTAATATTGTATTTGTGCAGTTTTTGAGGAAACAAACTGAGCCTGATCCTGACTGATAATTTATAGCAGGGCCATGAAACTGTATTTCTAAACACATGCAAACAACTCATGATGTGTCAACTTGCTTGTGTTTATTGCTCCTGCTGTTCTTAAACAGTTCTTGATGTGTGTAGATACTAACAACAGAATAATTTCTGCTTTAACATCATGAAAAATCCACTACCATGCCGAAGGTGCCTACAGGAAGTGCAGTCACGCACCACTACAAAATATAATTTATAGATGACACTGCTTTCTCTGTATGGCATAAAAAACACGTGAGATGACTTCAGAGTTAACATTATGAATAAATCTGTCAAAACATAAACAGGCAAGTGATGACACATTTTGCTTTAAGAAACATTAACAAGAATAAACAAGATGATGCTTTTTCAATAAAGAAAACATGAACATCCACCATATCAGAACATTAGTGTCGTAGAAAACCTGAGAACTTAATATTACGCATATCTATTACTTAGACCTGATTTTTTTCGCCTATAAAAAGTAGAATTTTCTGTACAGTTCTATATGAACAAAGCCAAATGATTTGTAGCCTTCCCAGAAATTCTTACGAACAGACACGCGTCATTCCAACCACCATATGGCAGGAAATTGTGGTCGTGCGCAATTTTGGTTTAGAAAAAATAGAGCCACCGTCAGCATTAATTCATAAACATAAAATACGTTTAATGAGCCCACTGAATAATTTAAAGAGTTTGATTTTTTATATGTTAAATTAACCTATTTGTACATTTATAAAAGACCCTCACGGTCCAATTTGTTAAGAGAATCTCATTTGAAGACTTGTGTAGTCATGTGGTATTTTTGCAAAATGTCAAATAATCTTTGAGTGGTAACACTGATATTTCAAATATTAAAGATATATAATCTGAAAAATACAATTGTAGTCTCTGCCTGTACACTTACAAATCCATTAGACTGTAAATAAAGTGCCACAATTCTTGGCCTGCATAGATTGCAGTATGCTGTATTGCACTTTCCACCGTAGCGTATCCGCGAGAATCAGCTTCTGCATTCTTCTGTCTTTTGCGATCTTCATTAACTTATTGAGATTGTGTGGTTTCTTCAAACACAATGTACATTTTGGAACAATCAGTCATCTGCCATGCCCAAGCAAGTAATATACATATATTTCCAGCAATCTTGGAATAAAGGCAACATAAAATAGGTATTCTCTCTGGTGACAGGAAACCAAAAACAGGCTTTAGTCCAGATGATAACACAGAAAATGTGAATCTAAAATAAATATTCACAAATACTCAGTAGAACGAAATTGAGTTTCTGTTGAGGACAGACTAAAAGGTCAGGCGTCTAAATGATACAGATATGGTGAAATATGTATAGCAACTCATGTGAAATTTAAAACTGTAGTGCCATTTACACCACTGTAGGATTTAATGTGTTAATTCACTGAGTTGCTTTCTGTGTTAATTCACTGTGTAAAACATGTTATGAATTTTGGTCCTTTTTGTAGGTAACGTAGTATTGATATGACTGTTACTTATGAGTTTGAAGGGAAAAACATTAACAATAGTTGTCAATATTAATGGCCAGAACTACTTACCTGATAGTCAAATTCCTATTTAAAATATGCAATTGTTTTATTTTTTGTGCTATTGTATATTTGAGCATGTAAAAATCAGTTAAGATATACACCTTTTGTATATCTTATTTATAAATTTAAAGCAGGCCTTTAAAGCTTTTTTCTGAAAACTCCATCAGACGTCGCTTTTTGCGATACATAATAGTCTTTTGCGAAGCACATTTTTACAACTACTTTATAGAATTTGATTGCTATTTTCATGATGTATTTGGCAACTACAGGCGTATGTGTAACTCTGTATATCAAGAAAACTGATGCAATCCATCATCATAAATAAACCTCTGGTCATTAAATCTAAGAGTTTGATAAATGGTGCTAATTGGAGTACAAAAAAAAACGAAAATGTTAGTGACATTATAGGCCATTGCTAAACCGTAACACAAAACACGTCTGCATTAGGTATACATTGCATTTCCACAGAGAGTGATATGTTTCAATACGTCGCTACTTTGCTCACTTTTCACAGTCTTTGACGAGAACCCCCTCCTTAAAAACGAAATAAAAACAAACAAACAAAAAAAAAACATCTACTATGCTCCCTGTGGCTATGTGCATTGTCATTGCTGTAGTCTCTGTATTTACTGTGGAGTGCTCTCAGCAAACTAAGCACCATAAAACGGCTTTGTTAATATGCATGCTTTTGAAAATCTGTCCCCCTACGTTTGTGTACGTCTCTATAAAAGAAAATAAGTGAAAAGGTACAATGTACAGGTAAGTCAACGTGTCCTCATCGTTGGGTAAATACATTCTGAACAAGTCTCTTGTTTGCACCCGCATCCTCAGGTTTCGTCTGCGAGAACCGCAGTCTGATTTTTACTATTGACAATGACACAATAACAAAGGACTTTTCATGCCATGCAGAAATATCTTTCAGACCGCATCCGTGTGCACTTCTCCAGTGTGTTCGTAGCTTCTCTCATAACCCACAGTCACATCCCGGTTTCACAGGACGGTGAAAGGTTGCCATCCCCTGGCATTAGATGGATCTCTGGCGTAAACATGTGGTTCTCTACCTTGTGTTCACTTTGGTTGGTGTCCGGCTTCTCCTCGCCGTTGTCACCGACTACACCCTGAGTGCCGTTGTGTGCTGCGCGTTTGGGTGAGGAGATGAGCGCGGAAGCCACTTCCATAAGGTCCCCATGGTACTCCTGTTCCTCCAGTTCCCCAAGAAGCAGTGCTGTCTCTTGAGGATAGTATTGACCGGCTTGCCTCTTCGGAGAAAGAACTACACCTTTGTTTGGAAAACTAGGTGGTGGCTCTGAATCTGAACAAAGTGGCGAGCACTCTCCTTCAGGGTAGTCGTCCTCCACGAGACTGTTGTTGATATCCTGTGGTGAAGAGGTGTGGGGTGGTGTCAAAGGAGCATCCTCTGGTGTTTCGATGAAGTTGACTTTGAGGCCTTTTGTTTTCACTGGATTCGTGCTACGGATGGAGCTTTTGATGTTCTCCACCACCTCTGTGAAGTTCTCTTCAGTAGGCTCTTCGTTGTCATCCGGACAGAAGGTGTCGGAAGGTGTCAGCTGGCCGAGATGAAAACATGCTTTCGATTGCCTTTTCTGAAGCTGTTCTTCTGTGCAAGAAGGGGTGGACGTCTTGTCACCCTGTCCAAATTCAGCAGTGCAGCTTGCAAAGCTGTCAACGCTTGATATACTTCTCATATCAGTGATGGTTCTTTCCTTGGGTTGTCCTTCAGTGGCGGATGGGACTTCTTTCATCTCCAGTTCCACCTCGCTTTCCGCGATCTGCGGAGCGGCGGTTGTGTTGAGATCAGAGAAAGACTGCGTCTTTGTCATCTGGTTATACATTTCCTCCAGTTTCTGAGCATTCAGATGCTGAGGACTCGGCGTTCGGACAAACTCCTGCGAGTCTTGCGGGCCACTTTCGGGAAAATTCTTGTCGAACGATCTCAGGCTGGTATCCGAAGACGTGCGTTTGGGAATATTCCATCTGCTCGGAGAGAGGTGGTTATCCATTGGCTCTTTATCGTCGCTTTTGTCCACTACGACATCCATTAACTCCATACTCCGAGCGAAGGCATCCTTCAGATTCATAGAGATGATACTGCCATTCCTCTTGGCTCGTTCTAAGGCCTCTCTTCTCTTGATGGCTTTCTCCTGTCGTTTCTGCTCTTTGTAGAACTCCGAAAAGTTGTTCACAATAATTGGGATGGGTAAGGCAATGACCAGCACACCAGCTATGCAGCAAAGTCCACCAACTATTTTACCAAGCAGAGTCTGTGGGTAAATATCTCCATAGCCCACTGTTGTCATGGTAATCGTAGCCCACCAAAACGAAGCCGGGATGCTGGTAAATTTCGTAGCATCCTCGTCCTTCTCCGCAAAGAACACCAGGCTGGAGAATATCATAATTCCCATGGCCAAGAACAATATGAGTAAACCAAGTTCATTGTAACTGCGCCTGAGGGTGAATCCAAGGGACTGAAGTCCGGTCGAATGTCTGGCCAGTTTCAGAATCCTCAATATTCTCATGATACGGAATATCTGCACCACCCTCCTCACATTTTGGAACTGCAGCACACTTTTGTTTGATTCTGTCAGGAAAATGGTGACGTAGTAGGGTAGTATAGCTAACAAGTCAATGACATTTAGTGGCCCTTTGAAGAATTTCCACTTGTTCGGCGACGACAGGAAGCGCAGGAGATACTCCATTGTAAACCATGCGATACACACGGCTTCAACATGAGCGAGTTGAGGGTTGTCATTGGCTTGGCCAAATTCGTCTGTGACTTGCAGCTCGGGCAAGGTGTTGAGGGAGAGTGCAATTGTTGAAAGAATGATGAAGAGAATGGATATGATGGCCAGTATCTGCAAGAGAAAGAACGAACACATTACATTAGTTATTATGTTTTTGGATCATTATGCAAGAAACAAAGAAATCCTCAAAGTTTAAAACTTGGAACAAAAGAATAAAAGAATGTTTGTGTCTCTTACACAACCATAACATAAAAAGTATTAAGCTTTTTTTCAATTTCATTTTTCAATTTCATATTTTTATTAAATTTTCCAATTACAATTGATTTTTTTATTTAAGGATCTATTTGTCTTTCATTTATATAAGCTTGGAGCCAAGAATCTTATTAAGGTAAAAGGCAGTCTGATATATGTTTTGATATCAGCCATTACATCATCAAAAGAAGTGATTTAATAAGCATTTATGGAAATGTTCTGGAGTTTCTTCTAAATGCCTGTTTACATAAGGAATGAAGGCATAGACTGTGAAAAACTAATTTATTAAAAAAATATTTCATGAAAAGGCTGTACACCGTGTCACTAAATATGACTAGTATTGTATGCACATGTAAATTGACAGGACACATTCAGTTTTGGCTTTGTTTTCCATTTATGAATAAACTTGTCATTAAAATGCATTACTACAAGATTGATTAACTGACAAATAAATGTAGTTTCCAATGACATGACTAATACACAGACAAAACAACATACATCTGAAACATATGACATCATGTATACCCTCAAATTCATTTCGCTTTGTGCACTGTGTGAGGCCGGAAACCATAAAAATCAGGGCATAAATAAAACAGGGTAAAAATAGCAACCCATTTCCTTTGATTACCTGTGTTGAAGGGAGACTCTATGAATAAGCATTAGGTATGAATATCAAACATGAACATGAATGAAGAGACAGTGCTCTCTGCCTGCAGTTTGTGAGTACAGGCAAGAAGGTCTTTTATGTGTGATCCACCCACTCATTCATTTACTGATGTCCATTTACAGGCACAGCTTTTCCTTCCAGAGCTGGCTGAAGCATTATTGCATGAAGATAGTTAACGCAAATTCTTTATTCTTAGAAAGATTGTGTTTTATATTTAATGTATAGTCTGGTAAGCCGGTGAAAGAGAGATTTAGTCATACTGTATATACTTCGTCATATGGATATGGGTCCTGACATACCGCTTTAATGTTCTCCATCTTCAGATGTTTTGCAAAATTGTGAAGATATACGAATGAAAGATACTTAACCTTGTACTTGATACTTAACATGTGTGGACATCACATTTTTGGTTGTGTGCACGATAATAATTAATTCTATGTAACTGGAACATGTTATTCACAAACATGGACCTTTACACTGCCATCTGGTGGTGTCAGAAGAGAAAAACACTTTACATAAAAATGTCAAGATGGCGGCGAACACATCTGAAAAATAAAGGCAGCTATGTCAGGCAAAAACATCCAAAAGGTAAAAAATGTAATAAAATGTCATTGTTGCTTCTTGTTACGTTATGCATACTAGTGTTGTATGATTAATATGGCATGCAAATTTGACATTTTTGCAACAGTAAAGATGTACTATGCCTCTAAACTTGATGTCCACACATGTGGACAATGAGACTTTGCTAAGTTGAAAATGTAAAAATGTATAAAAAAATGAAATAATTAATGTTTTTAAATAACTGTGAAAACCTAGTTTGGGAAGAATTTGTTTGAAAACATCAATTTACACAACGACTGCAAGCAGTACCATGGGGCCAAGCCCACACTTTGCCCACACTTTACCAAGTGTACCCACACCCAGCCCACACTTCCCCCGGGGTGCCCATATTTCCCCCGGTGTACCCACAGCATTCCCACACTTACCCAGTGTACCCACAGCATGCGCACACACAACCCACACTTCCCCCAGTGTACCCACAGCATGCGCGCACAGCCCACACTGCCCCCAGTGTACCCACACCCAGCCCAAACTTCCTCAGTGTACCCACATCATGCCCACACTTCCCCCAGTGTACCCTCATCATTCCCACAGTGCACCCACAGCATTCCCAGTGTACCCACAGCATTCCCACAGTGTACCCACAGCATGCCCACAGCATTCCCACACTTCCCCCAGTGTACCCACAGCATTCCCACACTTCCCCCAGTGTACTCAGGCTGTTAATAAAATAGATTTGTACTTTATTACACAATGGTGTCTTGACTGTTTTCTGTGGATACAGACCGACTGTCCACATGTGTGGACATCGTTTTTTTCAAAAAGTGCTTCATGTTCAAATATAATATTTGGTTATTATATTTATTGGTTCCTCCTAACCACAAATAGCCAGAAGAAATCTAAAATGCAAGCCAAACCAAAGCTCGGGTCTTAGGAGGTTAAAGATCTCGGCTACAGGGGAAATAGCACATTTAAATTATGTACTTTTAAATTGAACATCTGTAATGGAATTCAGGCTCATTTTTGCATAATTCTAAAAGCTAATTAGATTGCGTGATTTATCTTTCCTTACAAGTATTGATTTTGGGTCCTTGTAATACCACATGCTAATGCTCCATTTCCCGTGGTGTACCATGAGTGTATTGCATAAGCCACTGACTTACTTTACCAATGACTTACTTTACCGAAATGTTCCGCACTACATTGAAAAACAAAACGTCAAGTAGTTGTCAAATATTAATAATAATTTTATTAAATTTTTCAAATTATTGTCTTTGGACAGTAATTAAACAAGTCATTATTGCCATTGAGCTGCCGCTCTAAAGGGATAGTTCACCCAAAAATAAAAATTCTGTCATTATTTATTCACCCTCATGTCCTTCAAAACCTGTATATGACTCTTTCCTCTGTGTAACACAAAAGAAGATATTTTGAGAAATGTCTCAGTGGTTGACAGTGAGTAAATGAACACAATTTTTATTTTTGGCTGAACTATCCATTTAATATACATTTCTATTGACTAATGTAACATATAATTCAAACAATATGCATGATGTAAATCATTTTACAAATAATCAAATTAATACTTAAAGTATAACTTATCATTAAATACCAAAAGAAAGAAAAGTCTTATACTGTGGATGGCATCTCATGTTTCCTTTTCTTTTTTTGACTCTCGACACAAAACAACAATTGAGAGATTTTTAATGAATCTCTCATAAATCTCATAAATAATGAAAGGTGATTATTGCTGTGGTGGTGGTTGAGAAATATGTCCAGGTAGGGGCTAATAATTCAAACGTTTCATGGCAGGTCTAGCACCTTAATAAATAAGAGCTGAATTGATATTTATTATTAGGGAAGGTTTTCAATCAATGTCAGTGGGGTGCTTGTGACTTGCTCTGACCTTGGCCCGTCAGAGATGTTTGAGCAGCGTCTCTTTCGCTTTTCAGGTCGCTAACACAATCAACCAACAAGTGTTATTCAGTTATTTTATATGCCTTTTATTTCCCTATAATGTGATGTATTTTGAAGTAAAAATGTTCTCCTATAATTGGATGGATAGTGAAAAGTGGACTTTGTATGACCGTTCTATGAGGTGCTTGGTTACATCATCTGAAAAGAAAGATTATAGAGGTAGAAGCTGAAATTATGCACAATTGGAACACAAACATGTATTAAGTAAATAGACAATGTTGATTTAATGGAAACATGAAAGCTTTATAGCCTAATTTGCTCCATATGTCACAGATGTACTGTGACATCATGTCACCATGACATCATCCATGAGGCCAAGGATTGACTGCACAGGCAAGCACTGATACTGCCATTTTATTTATGATATCATGCATGCCAAAGACACTCAGGTATTGTCCCATATCATGTCTGCAGCACTATAAGCAATGAAAGTGTGTTCTGCTGTGGTGTGTAAAGTGATTATGATGTCATTAAGGGAAAGGCTCAAGTGCCCACTCGTCCAAACCACCACATCCATCCGCTGTTACAAGCGGACCACACACATGGTTAACTATAATATAAAGCATGCTCGCGACTAAAGTATGGGTCATGAAATGAGCTAATGCATTTGGTCTCAGTCCACACAGCTCCTGTTGTTCTACATTTCGTACAGAAAGAGTGCTTGTGGTTCAGGAAGTATTATAATGACAACTATTCAGTGAAACATATTAGCAGCATGTCCCATCATTCAAACATGGATTTCCTGAAAAATCTGTGAAGTCATGACGTGCTTAGGACACAGAGTGCTTTCTACTCGCATCAAGCCTGTCAAGCAAGTTAAATCCTCAACCGGAATACAGAACTGCCCACGAGTCCTCTATCTGTACTGCATGTGCTTGCTCGTACACAAAGTGTTGTGGAATTCATTTAGATGCAAAAGTCATGTGATTTAACCCCTCGCCCAAGCTCATTTATCATCGCACGCTTTCATTTGCTCCTAAACATCTAAGAGGACCCACAGGCAACACAACATTATACAGATTGGTGTCATATGAACACAAACCGGAGGCTTGGGCCTCATTTCTATGAACCCTATGAGGTGTCCTGCAATAACCAAAATGAAGTACAGTAGGAGTTGTTAAAGAGATAAGTTACGATCTGCATTCACATCTACTGCGCAGCTTTGTCAAGGAACCACAACGCCTTCAGTCATCTCAATATTAACAGAGGCTAATAAGTGTGATACATGGCCTTCGGGATTTAGCTTTGGGTGCAAAGTGAAAGTAAATAAAGAACACTTCAGAAAGATGGTTCGTGGACAGCAGAGCCAAAACATCACTGATATGCAGTGGCCTGACACTACGGCAAATAATTAAAGGGCCCTCTGGAAATATTCCCAGGAAGGCTGATGGGTCTCGGACTAGTTTGTGTCATCGGAATGTGAATAAGGGATGCAAATAAATGAAAGGAATTCCACTTCAACCTCTGCTTATGTGGACATAAATCTCGTGGCCTCCTCTGACAGGCTCGAGGGCCTTTTGTCTAGCCACATTCAGCTTTGAGAAATCAAGACAGCTAAACAAATCACTTCCCTTCTTGTATACAAGATATATGTGACCAGACTTTGTTTGTATTGTAAATGCTAATTTGTCCTGATGCGTTTCGAACAATATCAAAGAAGCACCTACTTATCTGTCGATCACTTACTGAGCTGAAACGAGGTTTAAACTATATAAAGGTCGTGTGAAATTACCATTTGATTAAAAAATGTGGAAAGGCACTAACATGCATACAAAACGTCTTTTTTAGTTTGTCTAATATCAACATTTCGATTTCTTTTAAAGGAACAGTTCTCCCAAAATAAAATGTCATCATTTATTCACCCTCACGTCGTTCAAAATCTGTACATGACTCTTTCCTCTGTTTAAACACAACAGAAGATATTTTGTGAAATGTCTCAGTGGTTTTGTGTTCACACGATGGAAGTCAATGGGGCCCGTGATGTTTCCCAACGTTGTTTCCCAACATTCTTCAAAATATCTTCTTTTGTGGTCTGCAGAAGAAAGAATACCATACAGGTTTGGAGTGACATGAGGTGAGAAAATTGTAAACTTTTGATGATTTATTTGACATTGTGTGATCTGTGCAGTCACAAAATCAATGATCTTCCCATCAAAATCTGATCACAAGTGGTTACAGCAAACACATTTGTGGCACACGTTCCACCCCCGGTTTGAATCTTAACACCAGGAAACAAGACCTGTGAAGCCCCAGAGTAGCAGACAACACATATTTACTTCATGGTCTCAAGGTTTAGGGATTTGTCACCTCTTTCCTTCCAACCATATAGAGACTGTAATGTCCTATTATCCCCTTCTGTCACCCGGGACAACCTTGCAATTTAACATCTCACCCCAATGCTCTGCGGTTGGCCCTCACCTCCACAGCATGCAAGAGTAATGACCTAGGCCACAGCATTCTGTCTGTCAACCTTAGGTAGGTTATTGATTGAGTACACATCACATTAGGGACACCGCAAAGAGCTGGCCCTGCCAAGCCACATCGATCAGCCACTTTGTACATTATCGAGTCTCATGCACCTTGAAGTGGGACAGTTTGCGATTCAACTTCACTGGGACACACCGCACACATCGACTGTTTCTAAACTCCATGATCAATTCCTGTTATTATGAGGATTTATCACACCATGTAATACTCTTATTCTATTACCAAACATGTCATCATTTACTCCCCCTCTTGTCATTTCAAACCTGTATGACGTTCTTTTTTCCACAGAACATAAAAGAAGATATTTTGAATAGAGTTGGTTTAACCGTACCATGGACGTACCCATTCACTTCTATTGTATTGACGCAAAACCAATGAAAGTGAATGGGTGCCCTGTCTGATCTGCTACCAACATTCTTCAAAATATCTCCTTTTGTCTTCTGCAGAAGAAAGAAAGTCAAGAGGGTGAGTTATTATGATGGCATCATTTTCATTGTTGGGTGAACTATCAATTTACTAACCAAATCAGAAATATTTTGGTGCTCAGTAGGGAGGGAGGCGAAAGGGTCATTGTGGACAGTTTTATAGAGTTATGCTTCCTTCACAGAGTCAAAAGATTAAGATCAGAAAATGATATTTGTTCAGGCAGAGTGCCAGTCTGAAAAAAATCCCACTGGCAGCAGGCGTACTGATAAAACTTGATTTGAGAGAGTTGGGATATTTGGATGCCAAATGGCTTCAGGAATCCAAGATTAGCAATCAGATTGAATTTGTAATTGAACATTTGCAGTTCTATATTTTGCATTAGAAAATCCACTACAGTCGAAACTTTAGCAACAAGGCCATATTTCCCATGACCACATCTAAAGTGAGCAGTTTACGAGCATTGATTTATCGTGATAGATCTTGGCTATCTAAAAGGTAAATGAATCCTTTGATGTTGATTGGCAGTGGCTACAGAGAGCCGCCCTGCTGTCCGATCTGGTCTCATCTTCACAACGTTGATCACCTGAGACTTTATTGACTGGGCGTTGAACATTTTGGTTGTACAACCTCCAGCACTTTTAGGGGCCTTGGGAATGAAGCCGATCCTATAAAATTTCAGCTTTAAAAGAAATGACCACTGATCCATAAACCAGCGAGAAAACTGGAGTCAAGTGGCCCATAGAATATATTTCTTACATTTCATATGAAACTCTAGCATGGGGAGATATGCTTCGCTGGATGTTTGCTTTAAAAATGACCATGGATTTTTGACAAGCCCACTGCGGATTCTCAATCCATCTCAGCAGTAGAGCTGAACTTGATTAAATTCAGTTCTTTGTGTTACGCTCTGGCCATTTCCAATCGATGACATCTAACAAAGACAACCTTTGGCCTTCTAATTTAACTTGAACCACTCTTAATATTCAATAATAATTCGAGACATGCTTTAGTAAGCATTTCCTTAGTACCCACAGATCAAATTCGGGTCCTAAAATGCAGAAATGCAGACATCAATTCTCACTTTTAAGATATAAGGAGGCACAAGTGCAAACAAAAGATCCGTTTTTATAATCAATTTGACAAACGGCTCTTGTAAAAGGGTGTGGGGCAACCCTGGAGCCATAGCTTCTAGTCTAATGACTTTCAAGTGGCTAAATCTAATCAGACTAAAAGGGCTAGCTATTAGCTCTCATTGACTAACCTAGCCCTTCACACAACCACTTGCATTGTCTCTTTCCCCTGAAACACACACGATTCTTTTAAAATCTTGATGTATTTATCTTGACTCTACAGTCCATCCCTCTTTGACAGATGTCAATATTATTGATATTGTCCTTTTAAATTCTTTCATCTCTGGCTTACAGATAACAGCCTTGAGCTTTGAGCTTCACAACGGAGGGGTAACTCTTTAAACGCAGCACTAAATACCCCTGCAAATCTTATTGGATGTGGAACCTGTGATGGATTGATGGGTGAACAGACGAGTAAATCCATCGCGTCACGTATTGAAAGATGAGCCGGGCTTGGAGAAACCCCAACATCTCTTTGAAAGAGCCAAAGTGACCCACAATGCTCCTGCCAATTTAAACTCTCATTACTGTATGGAGTTTCTCAAGTTGACTAAACTGCTTTGTGACTTTTCCAGGCTTGTGCTCGTGCACATGCAAAGGTCAATGTAAAATGGCAAAAATAATCATGCAAAAAAGGTTGTTTATTTGTTGTTGTCACCCAAAAGAAGAAGTGTCAGGTGTAATGGGAAAGTCTTTAGCAGACCTTGAGGCCAAATCGCTATGTTATGATGGAGTAAACAGCATGAGAATGAGATGCCCCTATGGCCCAGAAGCACAGCCACATTCAAAACAAAAGAAACCCAACAGGCCGGGTGATTTCTTTCTTTCTTTTTTCTTTTTTAGCAGCATGAATTGTTCAGCTACGAGTCACCAGCTTTTGCATTGAGGGAAGGGATGCCAGTGTAGCTTTAACTAATTGGTGTTTCTGACACGGCAAAGCATTCTCAGAGATGGATGACTTGAGTTTTTTCCTCTCTCACATTCCACACACTCTTCTCTGGTGGTTTTCCAAGCAATGATAGCCTCTTAAATAACATCTCTTGCATTCCATTCTGCCATCTGTTCTCGGAATTTATTCAGGGTTTGCTACTGGCTTGATGGCTAATTTCTTCACAAACAAGATGAGAAAACTTTGAAGGCATGGAGGTTTTTATGAATTGCAAGCACCGCGTCACCTACAGTACAATGCACGTTCTGCATTGTGTATATACAGTATGTACAATATACAAAGGTCACAGGAAACGTTAGCTATAACCTAAGAACAAATGATACAGATTTAGCACTCTTGTAAATTATTAAAATAAATAAATATCTAACAATGGATTAAATTTGGGATTAAACACAAAACTTACTTTATGACATCTCAAAGGAATTCATAACTATTTTACGAGGTGGCTTATTTGTATGAATTTGTACGATCTTACTCATTCGATTTAGTAGTAACATTAGGGGTGGGGTTAGGGGAAGGGGTTAAATACAGCTTTTTTGTAATAATTGTACGTTTTTGAACGATTCAAATCATATGAATTCATACAAATTAGCCACTTCGTAAAATAGTTATGACATCAGGGGCCAGATTTACTAAACATGGCAAAATAGCGCGAGAGTGAAATTTCAAAAAAGCGCCGATGGGAGTGGAAATTTCTGCGGTTGATTTACTTACAAGACGCACATTAAAAAACACAGGCGCAATATCTCATTCCCATAATGACCAACGCAAATTACCAAGAGCAGTGCAAGTAAGCGCATGGTTTAATCTTTTTTTGTCGTTAAATAAAGCCGCAAATACCAGTACAATGACCCTAGTAAATCACGTTGCGTGATTCATGTAAATACTCTCCTTCCATAAAGTTTGCGTCCGAACTTCTTCAAATGCATATGCAATCAGGTCAGTCGCAAAAACAGCTGTGTTCACACCTTTTCAGCGCTAATTTTCACTCCGTGTCTTTAGTAAATACCGACAGTAGTTTTTTAACACCAAAAGAGGCGTTTGCGTTGCCGCAAACTGTTAGAAAATCTGGCCCAAGGGATTAATTTCGGTAGTAATGATAACGGTAATCTACCAGCAGGGGAAAACTAGGATATTCTAACCAAACATTGACCGCTTCGATATGTATTCAAAAATTGTCATTCCTTTATTCCTGTGATGTATATTTCCACATCCAATCATCGTTAAAGTGGTATTATTTTGCATTATAAACACGGAGTACTTATACCCACTGGCCCAATATCTACCTTCATAATACAGCCAAAGACAAACAACAAGAAAATTAGTTAGTATAGACTTAAACTCCAATACTGTATGTATCAGCATGTGGCTCAGGCTGTGGGTTAATGTCATCAGTGCCCAAAAGTATCAAGAGATTTTATTGCTCAGTACTGTCATATGCAATTACGCTCAGCACCTGCTATGCTAAGAGACATAGGGGTTGTTTCTACGCCGATCTGAATCTGCCAGGAAGAGCTCAGGGAGAATGCAAAGTAATGCAGAGTGAATCTCACATCCTTTTTCTGATATGTGCCATTAAGGTGTCGACCGTTCTGAAAATGACATGATTATCCATAATGGATTCTGGCTCTGTTTATTTCATCTCTCGTATGCAGGCCTCGGTTCTGGCATCCCACATCATCTTCAGTGCAATCACTGTCGCGAAACATCCTCGTGGTATTTATGATGTGGAGCTCGCAGGTTGAACAGTGATTATACTGTGTCCCTCTGAATTGCCCTCTCATTTTCACTGTGTAATGCCCCATTTACCGAGGGTACAAGACACTTCGATGTTACGCCCAGTAGCTGTAGTACATCAAACATTACAGGTCTCAGTGAAAAGCATTGATATTTCAGAAAGAAGCATGTTCTTAATTAAATGTTACATTTTCTTTGCAAGAAGTTTTAAATTCTTAAACGTGCTTTTGCTGGAAAATTATGGCATATCGTGATTTGTTTGTAATCTCCCAATCACTGTAAATGATGCTTCCAATATTTTGCTACATTCATTCATGAGAGGTGTTTCATGAAAATGCAATGTCAACTGTCTGTGAGCACAAATGTAGTTAAGAAAAATAACATTTTAATCATCATTTTTGCTATAATTATTTTCTTGACCATGTTGAACATATCTTTTCAGTTCGGGTAATACATTTTAATTGTCGTTGCTGTCCATCCAAAACCTCGGATGTCCAAATTCAGTTTTTCAGGAAATGGAAAAAAACTGTACTGTACTTTTTAAATGATTAAATACTGTGTCTGTCAAACTTGACAAGCAGTTTTATTTATACTTTTTGTTGGTTAGATATTTGCTAAACCAAGTGATAAACATAAAGGAAGACTAACAGTAATGATTATGGAGATACGAGGTTTCAGAGGGACAGCAGCATTTTGGAAATTAAAATAAAATATGTATTTAAATTACATATCGAAACTAGTGCAGAAATGGGAAGTGTAAATTACATTATTGATTTTAGGTTTCCATTTAGCACCAAACGGTGCACGTTAAGTATGGAAAATGTAAATCTAAACACAAAAATACTCTTAAAGGTACTTGGATACCAAAGACCATTAAAAAACTTAAATAATGCACCCATAAAATCAAAGAACCTAAATTTATGCTTGCATCTATAATGGACAAGTTCTCTGATCACCTGGCTCATTGAAATGTGGTTTCATTTCAGAAGACATTCCTGCATCTTATTTTCAAATTAGTATGAAGTCTCTATTGACATCCCATCACCTAATATAGGACATAGACAATTAATGTCAAAAGAATTTAGCATCTCATTCCCTTTCCAGAGGAATGAGGGACAGGGGATGAGAAATTAGTAATGAATGAGGAGAAAAATGTTCTGCGAAAATGTCATGAATAATAATATAAACAACCTAAAACTGAGCAGTCCCAGGAGACTGCATCAAAATCACTGGATGGCAAAATATCTCGAGAAAACACATCTCTATAACTGTATAGAAGAGAAAAATGACAAACAATATATTTTAACGTCAATTGTTTTTCCTAGACAGCACTGAAATTGCCTTTCGCTTAAGTCTCCTGTTTTTCATGATCCATGGATCAACCAAGTGTCAATGTTCTCTTTCCGTCTCATGTACACGGCATGAAAAAGCAACATCTAGCCACTCAACGTGTAGTTCAATAAAAGCACATTCAGATCAAATATGAATTCCTGCTCTGACACTGTCATCTTTAATATGAAGCCCTTTGAGCAGCTGTCCTTCAAGATGAATAATGTATGCAGGAGACTGTTCGCCCTTTGAGGAAACGTCGCACGGAAGAACGACTTGTCTCATCATTTTCTATTAAAGTTGTTTTAGGCACGCGCATGGTTTCATTCACTGTGTTGTTCAGAGGCATCTCTGAATGTCATCAGGTTGATGTTTTTTATATCATAACCTCGAGCGGCTCATTTCAGATTCGAGAGATTGACTCAGTTGTCAAATTGAAGTGCTGCAGTCATTTGAAAAACTCACATTATCACAGGTGTCAAGTGTGAAACTGAGTTGTAAGGTGATCTCTACAAGTGAGACGTCTGGCATGTGACATGAAATACATTTCAGTTCCTGAATGCTTGTTTACAGTAGCATTTTCATCACTGAAGATTCCTGTATGCCCTTATGGTATTGGAGGACTTTTGAGTGGCATTGAAAATGACTCCAGGTGGCTTTGTCATCCAATTCAATGTCAATGTGTGATGGCCCTCTGGTCAGAGCCCCACAGAGAGTTCTATCGAAGACAAGTTTATGTGAAACAACCAGACCAAAGATTTATCTGATGGCATCACTAGGGGGAGCTGTTTACACTATTGATTTGCAAGTTAAGGAGATAGTTCACCTAAAAATGAAAATGATTTTATCATGTAATCATCCTAATATCATTACAAACCTGTATGACTTACTTTCTTTTGCATAACACAAAAGAAAATATTTTGAAGTATGCTGGTCTCCAAACAACATTGGCCCCCATTGACTTTCTTTGTATGGACACAAAACCTTTCTCAAAATATCTGTTTGTGTTCCACAGAAAAAAAGAGATTTATTTTTGGGTGAAGTATCCCTTTCATTGGAGCTATTTAATTCTCAGGTGCACTGCCTTTACGCGTAACTCGCGTGTGCATCCCTTTCAATGTCTGTTACAGAAAAACAACCTTTGTTTCACTTTGAGACAAGTTTCATTAGATGACACAAGACGGCCATTGGTCCCCTGAGCAGGTAAATATTGTCTGTCCAGTGGGACTCGTAGAGAGCAGTTCTATAGGCACTTTAAATCAGGTTTTAAATGGGATCCGTTCAAATGATGTTCTCATGAATATATTTATCAGGTTGTGAAGTTAGCAGTCAGTCCCAAATTAATTAACATGGAAAACAAGCCGATTCGTTTCCGGCACTAACATGCACGCTCTCACTCGAGCACCTTTTCTTTAGTGAGCTGTAACAGATTTAAATTAAGCTTACAGAGGTAGTATCAGCGACTCTATAAGCCCCCGAGAGAGGACATTAGAGGTCCGGGGTCATTTACACTTGAAAGGAGTTTTTAAACACTATTTGTAGAAGTGAGCGTGTATAATGAAAAGCTCTCGGTTTGCATTAGCCTGACAGCCCGATAAGGACATGAATTCTTGAGACAATGCTGCGGCCGCATTGTTACGATGATGGTGTATGTCATCGCCATGGCAACGGACAAATGGGTCTCCCATTCATGGGTGGCATAGTGAAAGAAACGGGCAGAATGAAACGCACCAATCTGCACAGAAAAGAGCGCACATCACTTTTAGAGAGATCAATGACCTGTTCTCAGGGGGTGTTTCCTTGGCAGTAAAACCTGCAGTGAGGCCAGAGTGAACTGGCTTCAGTTATTATTGCTTAAAGGGACACAAAAAGGAAAATTCTTTTATTCCTGTTATGCTTATTCTCATTTTGATAAATAATTAGCTTGCTTATATCGGTGAAATGCAATGTGGATGCTTCTTTAAGTAGGAAGTTTATAGTGACCACCAGTGTTGGGCAAGTTACTCTGAAAAAGTAATTAATTACTAGTTACTAATGACATATTCAATGGTGTAATTAGATTACTGTACAAATTACTCTCTCCAAAAAGTATTTAGTTACTTATTACTAATTACTTTCTATATCCTACATCAACCTTGATTAGTTAAGTGATTGAAGGATAGACATGAAACGGCTTATTTAATTCATTCAAGTAAATAATATTAAACTACATAAAGTACTCTTATTAACTGACCAAAGTATTACAAATGTGAGAATTATACATTAAAGCAAGGATTTTAAAGTTAGACTTTGAATTTTGATGTCAATTCCACTATTGCACACACATATTTCACAAAGTATTTAGTTTAATTACATCAGAAGTAACTGTAATTAAATTACAGAAAAATAAGAGTAATCCCTTACTTTACTTTTTCAAGGGAAAGGTAATTAAATTACAGTAACTAATTACTTAGTAACTACTTACACCCAACACTGGTGACCACAGACTACAGAAAGAAAAAACAAACAAATATTACCATAAGGGTCCAGAGGTTTGTGTTAAGAGCAGACCAAAATCTAACATGCCAAAATTTTCCTTTTTGGGTGAACTAATTCTCTTACATTTTGGAATGCTTTTAAAACAGTAGAAACTTTATTAACACCCATGCAATATAGTTGCTTAATATTAAAGCAATAAGCCCCAAGAAGCAGTGGGTTACAGTGCATTTTATAACAGCTAAGTGCCTAAAACCCCCTTAGCTGTTATAAAATGCACTTGTAACCCGCCACTGCTTTGCGGGGCTTATTGGTTTTATAAAACGGTTATTCCACATGCGTAGCAAGGTTTCATGAAATAAAGTAAAAAATTAAGAGACCATTTCAGATGCCGTTTTTCTGATTTTAAAATTGCCTATACTTGTAGGTACAGTATATGTGTTTAGGTAAAGTCATCATTTTCGTTTTAGTCTGTGAACTACTAACAATATTTCTCCCAAATCTCAAATAAGAATATTGTTTCTATTTTAATTTATTTGCAGAAAATGAAAACTGGAGAAACAGGTCAAAATAACCGAAAAGATTCTCTGTATTTTTCAGACCTCAAATACTGCAAAGAAAACAAGTTCATATTCCCTTTTAAGCAATATCAAAGTTTTCATGTGTTTTGTCATTCTGTCAGTCTTTCACATTGCTGTTGGATGACTTTATGTCACTCCTAAGGTTTGATTTTGTTGAAATTCAACAGACACTCGACTGGAATGACCACAATACATCTTGAAATACTGATCTGAAATGAAAATTTGGAATGCCCTCTTAATTATTTTCCACGGCTGTATACATATATCACAACTAAAATATACTGTTTAAAATTAATATAAGATTTAAAATGTTTTATGTCATTTATGGTGGTTATATTTTGATATTTATATACAAAAATCTGATGGTATTCTTTGATTTCTGGGTCAGGACCACTGTTTGAAAACACTGGGTATTCTTCTAATTCGATTGGTGACTGATATTATACACTTCACCCTTAACATGCAAAATAATAAAATAAATCAGAATTTAGTACCCAAAAGTTTGATAACAAGAGAAAATTCCAAAGGACAAATACATCCAGTTTTTATACAGATAACTGACATAAATAAGTGACATGATGGGCACTGTAGGGCAGGGAGTGCTGTCTGTTGCCATGGCTTTATGAGGTATTGATGGGAGGCTTGCCCTTGAGGGACACTAGATGCTGTGTTCACGGGAGATTTACTTTAACTAATTTAAATGAGCATGAGCACACACAGCACTTTGGACATTTGGGAAAGAAGTCTTTATAATGGAATGCGCTGCTCAATTTCAGCTACAGAACCTACTGCATTAAAAACTAATGTAGAGTCACTTCGTGCCACTGCTCGTATTCCCTGAGCACTGATGCCAGCTCTGAGGAACTAAGAGGAAGTGACATCACATTTTTCCAAGGTGCTTTAAGTACAGAAGTCAGGTGAAGAAGTATCAGATTGTTCGACAACTCTTCCTGTAAGGAAAGAATGAGTAACCGCTTTATATCCTCACTAAAGATAGAATGGAAATCCTATTACAATTATCCCGAAATGTCCTCAGTCAGAACATGCCGACTTCTTGCCTCTTCTCAGCATCTGTCACAATGGCAAATGTGACTATTTCTGTATTTCGTCTTTCTTTAACTCTCAGTTCACTCACTGACACAGTTTTTGATGACACAAGATTACTTATGCATGTCACAATGTTGTACTTCGGTCATCTTTTAACAGTATTGAAGCAGTTATTCTGGGCTCTTCTTAATGTTTTGGTCCAAGTCAATTTCCAAAATGAAATTTTTTAAATGACATTCTAGTTTTGTAATGAAATTGCACTTTCATCTACAAAACGACTTTAAATAATTATATGCCTTTTTCGTACTTGATTATACATTTATGTAGCATTACAGCATGTTATTATTAGTTTAATCAAAGTGCTCTGCTTTAATGAATGCATGCAATAAGAAAGTTCTATGGATGCACTGTCACGGATACGGAGTGGAAGAACCCAGATGCAGGCAGCAGTGATGAGGTTAACAAATGACTTTATTATAAGAAAAGAAAACACAAAACAAAAACCCACGATGGGGTAGAAAATTAAAAACTGGGATAACAAGGACATAGACTAACTATCAAATAAACTGACAAGACACTAGAAAAGAACTAAACTACACACTTACTGGAACAGCCAAGAACTGGACAGCGGAAACACGAGCACGAGCACGAGCACGAGCACGAGCACGAGCACGAGCACGAGCACGAGCATGAAAAACTGTAATACATCTAATGACACGGGAAGACAAAGCATACACTGCACATACACAACGCACACGCAATACAAGAGCACAAGACAAAGAAACAAGAGGGTATATATAGGGAAGACAAACGAGGGATAATTACACGGGGCAGGTGTGGGACATTAAACACTCAGGGAAAGATCACAAGGAAACAAGAGGAATGGGGCCAATGACAAGACACTGGAGAGACCGTATATTATTGTCAAACGGACAACAATATGTTTCTCTCCACACATAACCAAAGACTTTGTCATGGCTCTGCTACAGGACCAAGGAAAACATGACTAAGGAAGCAGAGCCATGACATGCACAGCCCATAGGTTCATTGGAGCTTTTCTTCAATGGGAGTTTATGGGAGATGCTAATACCATTGATTTGAACAAAGCAAAGGTCAGCGTTGATAGAACAACAGGCCCTAAACATGTCATCTTGAGTCCTACGCTGGTGCCGTGCTTTAGGAGTCTAAGATAGCTTCATGAATGCTATTTGCATTGTTAAAAAGCCTCAGATTGTTTATTAGACATGAGGCTTTCAATCACTATATTTTTGTCCTGACTAGATCCCAGCGTCTCTTTATGACTGAGAGAGATTACACCTTTAGCCTGTGGTTACTGGTTAGTGTTTATAATCTCTTGCCTATACTCTTACAAAGTATTTTTTGTCTTGTTTTCCAGTAAAAATAACCAAACTGCCTTAAAATAAGGTTCATTTAAGCAAAAGAAAAGTAAAACATGAGTTAATTAAAACCACAATTATAAAATGGTCAACGGTTATAAAATGCACTTTAACCCACCGCTTCTTGCTTTATTTTGCCTCTCTATCGCCATCTCTGTTCAAAACAGCTTATTTTAGGTACTTTTGATTTCAACATAGCCCTACTGTGTGTAAACAAAATTGATGTCACTGCATTATAGAAATGGCCGAAACTTCCTGCTAAATTGGACCCAACAGCTCAAAAAATATTAATTATTATTATTTGATTTTAATGTATTTGCTTAATTACTGAACTTTGTTTATTTCCAACCAAATAAATAGGCTAAATAAATACATATGCAAGCTTTAACATAAACTAAGCTTAAAAAGTTACCCCTTCTTAAGCATAAACATCACAGAAGTTTGTTGGATTTCTTTAAAACAAGTTTTAACATCTTACATCAACAAGATGAATCTTGTTTCTCAAATGTTTAGATATTATATTTTTACTGATTAAATACTCAAACTGCAGTGTACAGCCATTAGTCAATATAGTGTAAATACAATTCTAAACATGGTCATTTATTATTTATACGAAGTTAATCGATTGCTTAGTAGTAGTTTGAGAAGGACCTTAGGGGAGCCACAATGCAGATGCCAAATTACTGTAAAACAATATCATAAAAAATGTCATCTCTGCTTCCCTATTTAAAAAGCACAGCTAGGTCTGGACTACAGAGCCCCATCAGAAAGACCAAGTGTTAAATATATAAACACTTAACAGCACAACTACCTCACAACTAGACATCCAAGCATAGCCTGGTGCTAAATTAACAACCACTGGAAAGCAGAAAGTTGCAGTGGGACCATTTACCCCTGTCCTTCACAAACATCAAGATTTTACTCTGTAAAAGTACTGTGTACATTTTCTTGCTTCGAATTGAATTTTCAAGAGCTCAATGCAACTGGCAAGCCTTACCACCCAAGGTATAATTATTGTCACTTCTTATAAAGAACATATTATTCTTTGATTAACTTATTTAGACAATCTTTAAGGGATAGTTCACCCAAAAAAATGAAAATTATGTCATCATTTACTTATCCTACTTTGTTCCAAACCTGTATACATTTCTTTGTTCTGCTAAACACACAAAAAAAGATATTTGGAAGAATGTCAGTGACCAAACAGATCTCACCCCCCAGTGACTACCATAGTATTTATTTTCCCTACTGCACTTCCTTCCTGTAATGACTATCTATCTTAAATGGCGTATGTTAGACGGCTTAGGCGGAGCATCCAGTTTACTTCTCCCCTTCAACTGTCAGTCTGCTGCCAGTTCCATTTCAAAATGCAACGGCTGTTTTTATGCATCCAATCAAATCGCAGAGAAAGACGAAAGCCACGCCCACTATTTTTCTCATTAGAAATTCCATTTCACTCAGATATGCGTCAAAATATGGAACTAAAAACGTAACTTCACATTCACGGGGACTTTAATCTGACCTCTAGCTGGGCTTCCAGGCAAAAGCAACTCCCGCCTTCTTTCATTTGATTGGACAGTAATGCTCAGCTTCCTTCATTTGATTGGCCATCTCAATTAGATTGATGAGCGCTTGTAGAACACTGAGCTAGATCATATCTGAGATCAGTCATAGGCGGTTTTTTTTACAATATTGGCAGCAGTTCATTCAGTTTTTCCTGTTATTCACGACGTTTATGACACACCATGGGAAAATTACAGAGGGTGTACGCCGTATACCCATGCATACCCTGCACTACACAAGTGGGTATATGCCAACTGATAGATAAGTGGGTATACGCTACCTGCGTATACTGTCGACTACACCACTGGATGCAACTGTACTGTACTGTAATAAAATCATGGATAAGAGTTTGCAAGCATATCAAGCTCTTGAACTCTTACTGTAGCTCCTACCTTTAAATAATAGTTTTAGATATTTATGAAACAGTTTAACAATTTTCTGATCCACAAATACAGCCGTTCAACGCTGTTCAACCGATTCTGAATACTGGATTAAAAAAGTAGTACTTTGAAAAGATGGATAGAGGGAAAATGTCTCATTCTTTCAGTTGTTGCGACGGGAGAACCAGTGAGACGTGAGAACCAGTGACTCCACAGGGATGTTTAGTTCGTGTCACAGTTCAGTCTTCTATAAAAAAGCTAATTCTTTAACAATGAGAGAAGTTCAAGCCTGCTTCATGAGGCATTTTAGAGGCTCCTTATAGCAGTTCCCCAGAACATTGATTCTAGCTCATAAAGCCTACAGAAAAAAAACATCAAATGCATGACTTTTCCAGGACATTTCCAGTGTAATCATTAAATAATCTGTCTAGTATGCAAATAGTAAATGGGAGCCATTAAATGCTAAACAATGTAATTTATATTTGGATCCAGGAGCTGTTGTACCGCTCCTGCAATAACCAGGAGTCATTATATGCTCTTTTAAATTCAAGACCTTATGCTTTCTCATGAATTTTCTCTCTACTCGGTGCCAAGCTCCTAGTAAAAATTCCCTTCTGGTTTCTCCCTCAGAGAATGCGGCGCGTTCTCACAGAATAAGCGCAACATCATAACTTTTGCTAAACACACAGCGTGGTTCATCTTCCAGCACTGCAGCATGTGTGGTTGCTGTACTAAAGAAAAAATTGCCATTAAAATACATATTATAACTCTACAGCAGTGGTTCACAACCTTTTTACAATGGCGTACATCCCCCCCAACTTGAATAAAGTTGACAAATGAAGCAAAACGTCCTTAAGACGTTCAGGAAGTCCTTTGGTGGCCAGCGCTTCTCTGTGGATCCTGCAATGTACCCAAACCACGCAGGGCGCAACCGCTTGCACGCGTGTTACCAGTCCACTCTGCCCGCCTGTCACGGCTTTCGCTCCATCAGTACAGTATTGTTTTTTGGCCTTTTCCCCAAGCATAATACCCGCAATATCAGATGCAGCAGGAAGATTTAAGTTCTCCACAATAGTTTGGGATTTGCCCGTCTTAGCCACTCTGTAACTCACCATGTAGGATGCTTCCAGTCCTTTCTTATTAAGGTTTTCTGATGCTGTTATAAGGGCCTTACTACTCCCGAGTTGTCTTAACCATCTTTCGGAAAACTCTCGTGGTTTATTTTTCAAAGTAGCATGCTTTGTTTCTAAATGCCTGCGCAAAAACGCTGGCTTCATGCAGTTATGAGAGAGTACTTTTGCACATATAACGCACTGTGGTTTGGGATTTTCTTCACTGCCAATGTAAGTAAATCCATATGAAATGTATTTCTCATCATATTTATACCTTTTTGATAGTCTTTCTGTGAACTGCTGAACCAGAGTTGACGCTGTAGTCTCCGATGTATCGCTATCTGTGTTGATTGCTGGACTTACACCTGCAGCCGAAGTGCTGTTGGAGGGACCCGGGGTGTGGTCAGAGGACTGTGGATCATCCGAGCTGCTGGGAGTCGATTTTCTTTCTGTGGCTGCGGGCCTAAATCTTTGCAGCCACTTATCCATTTTAATTTAACAAGCAGTTGTTGCTTCGTCCCAAGCCGCGTGTAGTCGAATTACATGCGGTACGTAAAGACGCACGCTTACGCATGACACTTGAGTGAGCGCATATCTTTTGATTGGATGTCATGAATTTGACCTTTTATTGCACTACCTGACTACTATTTTGCTGTGTGTACACTAGAGGGAGCACGTCTTTATATTTAGCTTGCGAGAAAAACATGACTGGTTGATTGTCAGGTGCGTTATAATTAAGTAAACAGTACATTTCAGCATTTTGTTCACGTACCCCCTCCGTCACCTGGTGAACCCCCGCATGGAATTGTATCATATAAACCAGATTGTATGCGACCGATGTTTACTGCTCCATAAAAAAATCTCAACCTGTTGCATGTGTGGCAGAAAAAGGGATGCAGTCAATCACCATTTCGAATGGCATTTGTTTTCCTGCAGCTGAGAACTCTGACACTGTTTATAAGGATCTTGAGGGCTGCTGGCATGAATTTTAGACAGACCACAGGAGTCCTAGAGCTCTGGGTGCCAGTATTTTACACCTCTGAGTATAACATCTTTAAATATGGCTTATATCCTGAAGCCCATCTATTCAGAAATACTTGCATATGGTAACTCTTTATATTAGTAGTGCTTTGAAAGGGAGGGGTAGAGTGAGCTGTTGGTTGCAATTCGCAATCTCACCACTAGACGCTGCTACATTTCATACACTGTACCTTTAATACAGAGCATTAAAACAAGTTGAGTTTTATAGCTTCATGAATAAACATGAATACTGTAACAGTGTATCTTAATAAAACATGACAAATGAGAAATGTTACAGGGCTTTTAGATGATAGCCATTAGGTGGTATATAATGAACAACATTAGCAAGCTTGTACTTCAAAGGTGGCCTTTTTCAAACGTTGTGAATAATTTAGCAATTTATGCTACCATTAAATATAATAGTCTTAAAAATTAAAACATAAAAGAAATAATAAACATTGATTCTTATTGCCTTTGTGTGATACTAATTGTTATGCTTCAACAAAAATCACATGTGAAACCTTATTGATCAACGACACATCATGGAAAACTCTAGAAATTCATCTTTGATATTATGAATCCCACACATTGTGAGGATTCTCTGCAAACGCAGCCCTCACAAATCATAATGTCATCACCCTGTGAACCGTGCCCCCAACCATATTCCCTGTAATGATACCATTGAAACACAAATAGCACTGGCATTATCACCCTGCATGCAATGGATTGACTGGGGTATGACAGAATAAGAACTGTTATCGGGCGATCCCATCCATTGCCCTTCATGCTTTCGAACACAAACAACACAATGCATGCTGGGAGCTGACGCTCTGATGATGAAAATGTAATCAATTGCATTACAAAGATCAGTTCAGACTATTCTGGGCGACAGCCTCCCCTAAGAGACCCTCAACAATGTCTCTCTCAGATGGTAAAGGAGAGCATGTTGATATTCCAAGTCCAACAAGAACAATAGACGTCTAACCTTGGACACCTTGTTAGTTAGAATAGAAGCTTTCCTACGTTCAGGAGGCTAGACACAACAGACCGTTTAAAAAACACGCACAGAGATGACAGATGACAAAGCCACGCGTATGAGGCCCACAGCACTGAAGCATATGTCTCCAATTGAGGTAGATAAGCCATGTGCTTTTCACATGTTTATATGACAATGTGACAGCCCAGTTTGGTGAAATGGAGCGAGCTAGAGAGCGGCCATATTTGGATCGTTCTGTTCCCAGCGGGGCAACCCCCTGACACACACATAAACAAACGGATTCATCTATGCAGTGCCAACAGCGTAAACATAAAATAAAGCAATTATATAAAGGATATTAACCGTGTAAAAAATCCGAATTAGAATTTTTAGCTTCAAAGCTAGACTCATCAAATACAATAATGACAGATGCAGAGATCATTTATTTACAAGATCAGGTGTTGTGTTCAAACAATGATAAATCTCAAGTTTTGCAACTATTAAATTTAATTTAAACACATTTTAAACCCACTCATTTTTCTACAAAACCTCTTTAGTTGCCAATACCAAGATTATTTAACTCAAAGCAAGCTTTTTTTCACTTTGGTCCAGCTACTGTGCATTCTAATGCACATTTCAACAGCCAATACTGTACTGATGCAGCCTTTTAGTTATGTCATAATGGGCGTATTTATAAAACGAGAAAAAAAGTGGGAAGTGAGAAGGTATTATAATTGTAACATAAGTTTTATATGCCAATGTACAATTTCAATTGAACTCTCGTTGATAAATAAGAGTTTGCCCAAAAAAATCAATACTCATTTAGCCAGTTTATGAGGCTTGTGTGACGGAACTGCATATCCCATAATTCTCTGTGGCAGCGTGTGAATGATAAAAGGCATCAATTATACACATAAAACATTTCTTTAGCTTTTCATTTTGTTGCATTATGACTAGAAGAAGGTTCCTGTCTTGTTCAAAAAGTGAAAAACAGAGAAAAAAATGACTTCTGTTTTCGGAACTTTTTAATATGTTGCTATTTCACCTATTAAGAGTGGTCTGTCCTCTCTGCTTTAAGCAGTCTCTGCCTCCTACAAACGGAAGCAATGCTGATCCAACGCTGGTCCAGAAGAACTTTGTTCTTCGTCCAGAAGAACACAGACGTTTGAACAAAATACAACCAACAGAACCTTTATAAATGATTAAAAATGTTAAACGAATATCTTTAAGATTCAATTATATATGTAAGATTTTAAAATAAAACAAGTGAAAAAGAAACCGCAAGTGCTACTGGACCAGTCTGGACATCTTGCGAAGTGCACATAAGCAATTCCTGTTGAAAATTGTTTGTGAAAAATGCAAGACAGAGAAATGGTTTAACAGCCTTCCAACACATGGCAAACCCAAACATAAGGTAGAACGTCTGTGTTCCTATTAGGAGAAATGAGTGAAGTCATTATTCCTCTCCTCCAGCACAGGTGTGAGCCTGTGATTCTGACAGCGGGAATATCAGGTCTTTCCCAGCACTCCTGCAGACTTTCCTCCCACAGGAAAACTCAGCTTCCACATTTAGATGTGCTCATGGAGGGCGGGCGTGCATGTGTTTTCCATGTTAAGCTCACAAGTGTTAATGTGTTTTAGCAGCACTTGGTAAGGCATCACTATTTTGAATAGACCTTACACTTACTTTGGTTATTAATTTTCCAAGTGATCCGAGTCATCTGAATTTACACCTTGCAGACGATAAACAGTCCCTTAGATTTACACTGAACTCCCCAACATCCCAGCAGCCGATTAACAATGTGAATGAAAACCACCTAGAACACCCTAGCAACCGCACAGCACAGACCTGACAACAAGCCAGAAAACCCAGCATCGTGGCTTCATGTTTTGCATGGGCAAACATCACTCACACCTTCCTCGGAGAATGTAAAAATTCAGTTTATTATTCACCATGTGATGAAGCGCTGTGTTTACTTAGTATTCAGCGGTTTCCCTCGGTAAGAGAGAAACAGTCTGTTTCAAGTCACAGGAAAACATTTCCCACTGCATCATCTATATATAATGAAAGCTCTTAGGTGTCCTCGACCACAGCAACTGGTGTCTGACAGCTGCTTTTAGTAGGGCTGCTCTGAGAGGGTGAAATGTCAATGTCTTTGTTCATCCGCACTGTAAACCCGAATGTTCAAAGAAATTAAACAGTTTAAGTAGTGTAAACTTAATTTTATATAAAAAAAATTCCTAACTTAAATGTTTTGAGTTCCTGTAACTAATTCTTACTTTTGAGTTAGTTTAACTTAATTTCAACAAGTTAATTCAAGATGATTTGTTGAGAATGAAATTCAGTTCCCAGCATGCTTTGCGTGAGACTGCATTAGGAAAGTAAATTTTGAAATGAAGTGTTATTTTATGAGTTTTTAGAAAGGAAAAAGCCTTGTTAATGATGAATGTTCAATTATCTTGGATATTTAGAAGAGTTTGTTGTATTTTTGACTTTTGGGGTTACCATCGTTCAGAAGAGTGGTGCTTATGCTTAGGTTGTGGGAGGTGCAATAGCAATCGTGTGTGTGTTGCATCACTCTCTGTGAAGGCTGTTTGTTAATTGTTGATGCAGCTGAACTGTTTAGGTTGTCTTAAGACCTTTCATTTATTTAGCTGTAAATAAAAAAAAGTTACTTTGCTAAATGTTCAAAATTAAAAGGAGTCAACAACAGTACAACAAACTCAAAACGGACTAGTTTTGCTTACTTAAAATTGTTCAAAATTAAAAGGAGTCAACAACAGTACAACAAACTCAAAACTAACTAATTTTGCTTACTTAAAATTGTTCAAAATTAAAAGGAGTCAACAACAGTACAACAAACTCAAAACTTACTAGTTTTGCTTACTTAAAATTGGGAACATCATAACTCAAAAAATTTGATGTAACTGATTACCTCAAATTTTTTGAGTTTTCCCAACTTATTCGGGTTTACAGTGCGGTGCTGTTTCTTGGCAAATACGAATCCCAACCATTTGAACTGAGAACACTTGCAAAAATGGCTGCGATGCATTTAGAGATTGAGTTACGATGCTTGTCTTCAGATCTCTACAAATGCAGTTACATGAGGTTTTCTTGCAGATGGACTTTTACAGGCCTTTTTCAGAAACTGATCTGGAGCCTGTGAAAGCAGAATAGTGCAACAAGGGAGTCAAACAAACAACATGAACTATATTAAGCAACAATGAACATTTTTACCAATATTATGGCACACAACATAATCTCACAGCAAAAACGTAAACACTTAATGATGTAGCTATTTTTGGCTAATTCATATAAATTTGTACGTTATCATTCTTACATTTTAGTGTGATTTGCTTCCGCAGCCTTGACGTTAGGTTTAGGGCGGGGTTAGAGGTGGGGCTTCAGTATTGCTTTTTTCTAGTAATCGGATGTTTTTGTACGATTCGAACGAATTACCTCGTAAAACAGTTATGAATTCCCATGAGAGTAGGTTGTACATTTTCAGTGCATGATGTCTTGGCAATAAATGAAGAGTTTATTTGCAAAAACATTTTTTTATTTCAAGAAACAACTAACACAATGTTAGTTAGTTGGCTTATTTTTTGAGTTATTATTATTACATAATCAAAACAACCCAACTGCATTTTGTAATGTGTGGTCCATAAATAAGATGAAAAAAGCAAGATCTATGTGCAGGTTTGTGGTTTAAAGAATCTAGAAATGATGAAATATAAGAAATATATTCCATGAATGGAAAACATGCGCAATGAATCATAACAAAAATCAAGTACACAAACATAGAACTATAGCCAGCAATGAATACAGGTAACATGGGATTTACACAGACTCCAGATTAAAAACATGTGCTACAAAACATTACATACATTACATAATAACAACATAAAATATGCATAGGACAAACAAAACTCATTAAAACGTATTTAAATGGTTACAGTCACGTGCACTGGTAAGAAAGTAGGCGATTAACAATATAGCAATATAGCAACTCCTTTCAGATCGCTCTCTAAAGCCACGCCTTCTCCAAAACACATGAACAAGATGATGATGGAAGATTGCCTACGTAGGTGTGTTGAGGTATGCAAATCCAAATCTTTACAGACAAGGACATCCTATGTCAACAAACACTTGATGGTACCACGCCTTCAACAGAATTACATGTAAAAAATATATTTAGACTATTTTACTTAGTGATTGTGAACAGACTTTCAACCAGCATAACAAAAAAAGTTTCTGGAAAGAATCGCCTCTCCTGCCTTGAAGTATGCTGTGTTGTTCCAGTTACAGTATAATATACTATTTTTTGGGGGCAGTCGTGGCCTAATGGTTAGAGAGTCGGACTCGTGACCAGAAGGTTGCCGGTTGGATTCTCAGGGCCGGCGGGTAACGACTGAGGTGCCCTTGAGCAAGGCACCTTACCCCTACTTGCTCCCCGGGCGCTGCAGTGATAGCTGCCCACTGCTCCGGGTGTACGTGTGTTCACTACTCTCTGGATGGGTTAAATCAAATGCAGAGGTCACATTTCGGGTATGGGTCACCATACCTGACAAATATGTCACTTTCACTTCACTTTAATGTTAAACCGGAAATTAGAAAGCTATTTTTCACAATTCAAATCTGCATATTAGATCTCACCTACATCTAAAAATAAACGTATTTGTGGACCACAGCGACTAAATAAAGCTCAAGCTGTTACTTTGATCAGAGAACAAGGCAACCCGCCGTACCGCAAGTGTCATATTTTCAAAATCCAAATGCAATTCTCCACACAGGCACCCGCCTCCTAGCCAAATGAGTTGCTTTATTGTCATCCCGAGTTCATAATTCATTCCAGAAGACATTTTGACTCCTCTGGGCGTTTAATTCAAATCCAGCCACAGAAACCCACGGATGCAGTTACTACAGCTGTCTGCTGCAAAACAAACACCCTACGACTGGTAATGATAGTGAATGATTACAGCTAACTCTTTGCGTTTGCCTCCAGGGAGAAACGGCAACACTGCTGTCCTCTGATAATACGGTAACACTTGACATCTGGTGCAAAGGGAGGAGTACCGCCGTCCACCCACACTTCCTTCATCTCCAACTCTTCCTCCAGTCCGCGAGCAAATCCGTTATAACATCCTCCTCTGCCGTCACATGTTTGGCCTGCTCGGCTAACTCAACTAAACAAATCTGCGTGTGCCGATTGGCGTGCGACGTCTAACCAGACACAATGAGTAATCGCCAAATACCTCAGGGTGGCCTAGGTGCTATAAAAAGCATATGTAAATTCCAATTCGAAACGAACAGCCCCGTGCAAAAGACAGAGACAGATTGCGAGGCTTCCCTGGTCCTCGTACCTCCACCGATCTGGCCGCATTCCTTATTCATCTTGCCAATAAAGACAAAAGACACATCTGATCCAAGTTAACCCCCGTGTCTTTGCCATTCCACCTTTAGACTGAAAAACCCAACAGGCATTGTGTTCATTTGCCCGGTTTAAATTATGTAATGCCTCGACGATGAGTAGATTGCCGCTTTTCATTCGCTTTGCTTCACAGTTTCCTGGGCAGCAGTAATTAGTGTCAAGAACAAATTTGTTGTTGTTAATGAGCCTACAGGCTGAGGCGGCAGCATGGGTAAGGATAGCAGGAGGGTTTGGATAACAGAGATACACTCCATCTATTCTGCCCCCGTCACTGCTCCTCTTACAGCCTCTTTGATGGAGGGAAAGCATCTTTTCATTCACAGTAAATCAGTCAAAGAGCTGAGAAAAGTCCTTATCGCTGCCACCAAGAGAACAGCTGCGCAGACACCAATGTAAACAATCTCTAACAGAGGACTCCAGAATAAATATTACACTTTTCTTCTGAGGGTTTTCAATTATGCGTAAACAAAATGAACCGCCCATAAATGCTGCGATGGACATTATTCCCAAAGTTTATAGGGTCTTAAACGGTCTGACGTTGGGTTTTAATTTGTGCCTAGGCGATAGCCTGATGTAATATCCATTTTTATCTTTGGCGCAAGGCGGACGCAGTCTGTTTGAGAAATGTGTAACCTTTTTGAATCCCTCAGTGGGATAAATGTATTCAATTTCTCTCAGCAAGCATTCTCATTATCTTGTTTGTTTGCTCCTCATTTTGAGAGTTTAAAAAAAATGATAATAATAGCAATAATACAAAACAGAATAATTTTTATGAATAATGTCTTCTTTTTCACAAGAGAACAGCATTCCTTTTCGGTGACAGTGCACAAAGCATGAATTTATCAGCTGAATTGAAAGTGGGAAGGGATTACTGTGCCATAGGCAGCTATAAAAGCATAAACCAGTGAATTCTCTTGCTGTTCAGGACAAATGTTCATCATACCACTAGCCTTAGACACATCAAGTTCTTTTGAAGAAGAAAGGCACTCATTGCTTTTTATGATTAAAATGCATAGGCGTAATTTGCAGGTGGAACATGTCCCCGCCACTTTTTGGAAGAAATTAAGAAATGCTTGCGGAAGGTGTGTATTGTTTAGGGGCCATTAATATGTAAAACACTTTCTCGCCATCTCCCGTTGCTCACACTCGTAAATTATTTGCGTAAAACAGAGAGCCGCAACTCCAGAAACACGGGCAGTATGCATCATCTGCGCTCGCGGCGCTTGCTTGTGCATCCAGTGTCCAAGCACAAAAAAGCGTAAACCAATGAACAAGTGTCATTTTTAGACATAGTAATAAAAGTTTTAAAATGTAATGCAATGCAAAAGCCGAATGACCTTCCCCAAATGACAGTTTGGGAACCACATACTGTGAGAGCTGGAGTCGAAAAGCCAATGGACGGACTGCCCACTATATATGATAAATATTATTACAAGTAATGTTTTTGTCATCTCTGTCCCCACCACTTTTCAAAACAAAGTTACGTCACTGTTCAAAGGTATTCAGAAGTAGAAATATGTTTACAGTCATAAAGTCTTGAGTATGTACTCAAAATGCGCAGCTTCTCCAGAAACTCTCTTATCACTGTAAATTTAGATCTAAAGAAAAGATGAACAACTTTACAAACCGCAGCATTATTTATACATCAGTAAAAAGACCAGAAGCACAAGCTTATTTCTAGTCAAATTAAACTTAAAATCCAGTGTATTAAATTTAGCGGCATCTAGTGGTGAGATTGCGAATTGCAACCAACTGGTCACTCTACCCCTCCCTGACACAAGGCTAAGGTGTCGTTCGTTTTTCGTTTCTTTGCCGATGGAGATAACGTATTTATGAAACGCACTCTTTAGACCAGTTTCTCTGTAGAAACAACATGGCGAATTCTAAGTCAGGGGACCCGTGTGTATGTAGAAATAGCTCATTATAAGATAATAAAACAACGCTTCGGCATGTAAGGTCTTTATACACCTCTGAAGACATAGTTTTGTATATTATATTGCATTTCTGCCAGTAGATCCTCCAAAAATGACACACAGCACCTTTAAAGGAATAGTTTATCAAAATAATAAATAAGTCTACCATTTATTCACTTTTGTTTTTAAAGTGCATTACTGTACATTCTCCTGTAAAACATAAAAGGCAATTTCATGAAAAATATCCTGGCCCTCTTTTCTATATGGTTAACTGAGAGTGGTCATATATTATATTAATCAATTCTAACGTGTTCCACAGAAGGAAATTGTGAAAATAGTGACAGACAGAATATTTAGGAGCGCTGTTCCGTTAAGGTCATGTGTATTCTGTTGTGACTTTATCATCAACAGCTTGGGCTGTGTCATAACTGGTCACCTGAAAATAAACTCAAAAGCAATTTTTCAGATTGCAGCAGATGTCACCCCCGATTAAAAGAACAGAGCAATCTCTATTCTTGGGTAACAGAACGCTGAAGATGGATTACAATAAAACCAGATGAACCCACTCTGACACACAAGTCTTCTCCAAAAGTGCAGCCGGCTAACAAAGGCGTGACGTTCCTGGCTCTTCTAGTGCACTTTATCATGGACTGACAAAGCACTTTGTAAAACCATTCAATCTGTCATCAAATTACATTGACAAGCTGTTGCAGTCATCTGCAATGTTTGAATTCACAAGTTTCATTCTCTACTGCAAGAATGGCTTCGAAATGAACTAGAAATGAGACTAAAATCTATACTTCATTTTAGAAGCCTTCACAGGATGTTACAGCATTGCCAGCTGGTCACTGTTTGCTGAGTAAGAGAAACAGAGTTAAAGAAAGAGAGAAACTCAGGGTACTTGATAAAGCAACTGTGTCCGTCTGTGACCTGTGTCACCATGCAGACTTGAAACATCTGGATGCAACAGAAGCACACAGATTACAAAGATTTGTTCAGGAAAGGCTTGATTTAAAGATCAAGAAAATAAACATTGGATGTGCTGTGAAATCGGTTTCCAAGAGCTGTTCAGTGCATTCAAGTACACAAAAAACACACACACATTCTTCTATCTCAGCTTAATATGCAGAGACAACTACAAGTACGCCATTTGTCATCATTTTCTCTGAATTGTTTAAGCAATGTTGTTATAACGCTCAATAACCTCGACCAAGACCACATATCATAACTTCTTTTATGATTCTTTAAAATCTTTTTATTGTCTTGAAGTATCGATTTCTATTCGGTGGACAGCGAGTCACATTTTCTAAATGGAAAGTGGGAAAAGCCCCGAGGGCAAACCCATACGTCTGTAAAGAGTGAAGATGATGATGAGAACTCTGAGCTGTAAAGGTGAGCTCTCGAGGTGGCCTTTGATTTCTTTCGCTTCTTTTGTGGGAAAGTGCCTTGAATACACAAAGGCCCCAAAACAATCTATACTCATCCTGAGAGTGTGCTTTTCCAGACGTAAAGTTAGCTGCAAACTGGATTTGCTTCAATCAATGTACAAAACTGATTTGGTCCCTTTAAGTGTGAATAGGGAGTAATGCAGAAAGATCAATAGAAAAAGCCACCGCATCCAAAAATGTCGACTTACAGAGCACAACAAACCACACTGTATATGTCATCCTGACTGACTGACAAACAAACAAACAAACAAACAGTCATTACTAACATAATGAGACTTTTAGATCAATTATATTGATTACAAGTAAGCTGAATTCTCTGCGATCTTCGGAGACCCTTGAAACACATTTATATGTTATTGGAATACTGAGGTCACATTGGATTTACGACATTTCAGCAAGTGCCAGTTACGTTTATCTGGTTTGGTAGTAAGATAAGAGCGACCAGTCTTGAGCAGTGCTCACATAATTTAATCACCAAAAAATCTCCAAAAAATGACTAGGTGGGTTTTCAGACTGGCTCACATAATTTAATCGTGACTATGAGCACATAGTCTGTGAAAACCCACCTAGTCATTTTTTGGTGCTTTCTACATAAATATCATCCTACATAATGTAAAGAACATTCTGTGAAAATATAATCGTAATATTTTTAATATCGACAACGATTGAAATCATAATGAAATTAATGGTTAAAATCAAACTTTGATGCTCATTATTTCAGAATTTGATATTGAGACTTTAGCCTGGTTTTCACAGACTGGGTCACATATAGGTTTTATGGATATATGGATATATGATTCACACAAACGTAGTCCAAATCCTGACCACACCTGGTGTGTTGTAAAAATAAAGAAATATAAACATATTAAAATCAATATTAAAAAGAGTATCATTAAAAAATATTTTATAAAAAGGCATATATAATTATTGTTTAAATAAATTAAACAATCAATCAATCAATCAATCAATCAATAAATATATACTACTACTACTACTACTACTACTAACAATAATAATAATATACAGTATAATCAATGAATATCAAAATAAATATTTAAAATATATTTTTAATATTAAAATATTATATAAAAGTATATATAATTGTTGTTTTAATAAATACTTATACTATTTATAATAATATTAATAATAAGAATAAAAAATGTTTTTTGTTATAAATACTTATCAATTATACAATATTACATATTGTCCAAATTAACTGTGATTCAAGCATTTTTTAAATAATATATATTTTTATATATGTTATAATGAATTACATTTTTAAGCAACTGCGATGGAAATATAAATAAAGTATACAAATCCCTTTAAAATATCAGGCCACATCTTGAGGTTCAGAAGAAAAAAAAACGGGAGAAATACTGTATATGGGGTCAAAACGCATGAAGAACAACACTGAAAGCAGGCCATATTCATTTTATTAACTTATCAACATTTAAACTTAACATTACATAAATTCAGTCGTGAAAAACTAATTCCATATGAAAACATGAAGGAAGCTTGATGTGTATAGTGTCTATAAGCATAAGAGGAACCGCTTCTCTCTTTGCAGAAGCTGCTGTCTTTTACTATTTTCTTTTCAATAGGTTTAAATAACAAGGCCTCCTTGACATCAATATGTTGCTTAACATTGTGTGTAATTATAAACCCACAAGTAAGCCGGCTGGAGCCTGGTGGTTAAAGATCTGAGCTGGTAACATTAAAGATGCAGGTCTGGTCAGGTAAGGTTGACCAATTGGAGAGTTAACCAGATCGTCTATCGCCATTATACCCCTGATCAAGACTCTGAAGGTGAACTGTCCCGATATAATACCGGCTAAAAACAACAGCTTACACAAGCTCCAATTTCCATGTTGACCTAGGCGGGTTTATAATGGTTAGCGCCTGAATGCACGTCACTTTGGATAAAAGTGTTGTCAAATGCATAAAATCACTTTAGGATGATTTATTACAATAACACACAAAAACTTGAATGAATGAATGAACAAAGTAATGAATCAATGTTTACAACTACTGTACAATCTAGATTGGTAGCTATAGTTATGAGTCCATTTTGTAACACAGGAACATATGTTGTGCATGAAGGTCAGCGTGCGCCGTGTGTTGCTGTCAATGAGACAGCGCTCAATGCCCAGAAGTGTACAAAGAGGTTGCTTTACCGTGATCTTTTCACAGTAGGTGATCCTGTGTGGCAGATCTACACTTTCAGGTGATTTAAGATTATGTTGTTCCATCTGTTCAGAAAAACCCCGAATCGCTATTTTCTACAGTAGGTAAATAAGATGACAGCCAATTACATCCAAAAACAAACTGCCCTGCCCGGCCAGTGCTGCGTTTATAATTAAACAGCCATTCTAGGGAAACAACGGCCAATTTATTTTGGGACATTTGGCAGTAGAGCAGCACGGCCAAAAGAAGAGAAATGCCTTAATCAATACTGCCACTTTTTAAGAGGAACGATACAAGGGGATGACTTATTGTATCTGGAAAGCTCCCTCAATAAAATTAAATGTGCATCCAGACACAATTTTAGCTGGGTGTGACATCAGTCGCCTCTTATGAAGTCAGATAAAATTGCAGAAACAAAAAGGAGAATGTACAAAATTACAACCCCGAACTCAGGTGAGTCATAGTTTGTACATATTTCAGACAGCCCAGCATCAACCATCTGAACCTTATATGAGCAAAAGTGTTGTAAAGGGGTCCCCTGTAGTGCATATTAAAAGGATTATTTGCCCAAAAATACAAATTCTGACACCATTTACTCCTCGCATCATTTCAAACCTGTATGACGTTTTTCTGCAGAACACAAAATAAGATATTTTGAAGAATGTTGGTAAGCGAACAACGGCAGTTCCCATTCACCTCCATTGTATAGACACAAAAAGTTAATGGGTACCGCCGTTGATCGGTTACCAACATTCTTCAAAATATCTTCTTTTGTGTTTTGCAGTCGAGATTCGAAAATGACAAGAAGGTGAGTAAACTACAGACGTTTCATTTTTGAGTAAACTTTCCCTTTAAGCTTGATGTTGGAAACAAGTGATTAAAGCCTGCAAACAGGTCCATCTTTTTATATCTATTTGCGCAGAATAGTTGACAAAAAGCAAATTTGAATAAAGTGTTCTTCATTTTCTTTGCAAAATTAATATTAAGGATTAATGGTGATTAATTTGCTTAAAGGCGGGGTGTCCGATTTCTCATAGCCGTTGTTGATGTTCAAATCACCAAAACAAACACACCCCTACCCCCATCTTTCGCTTTCGTCAGCGCTCGGCTCGGCTAATGTCCGTCCTGTGCACTGTGCACCTTACTGCTGATTGGCTACAAGGTTGTTTTGGTACTCGGCCCGACTCAGTTGTCTAAAGCGTAATTCGGAAATCGGTTACCCCGCCTTTAATCAGCATTTTAACTTATCAATTTAACTACATTTTGGGATGCAAAAAATCCATACTGTATTTTTACAGTTTTAGTTTAGTTTTTGATACAAGTCTGAGAAGAAATGTGCATTACAAAAAGCATCCTGGCTTTGGTATGGATTCAGGCGTCCCCTGAGGCTGAAGAAAGACAAACAAGACAGCATACAAGGGTGCTGGAAACTAATGAGAGAAGAAATGTTTGTCCTTGCACTCAACCTGTCCTGTTCTGCGTGTACCTTTCTGTTCTTGCCAAATCTGCCACGATCCAACTATACTCCGGCACACCTAATCCACTCCGGGTGTCTGTCTACCTGCTTTCTCTGTCCTTGCTACTGAGGTGCTTGTGTCAGTATGCTTTGCTATCCACAGAGACAGATGCGCTCGGGGCACTAATGTCAGAGTGCACAAGAAAATCACCGTAATTTTCCTCCTCAGTCACAGAATCGTGAAGTCTCTGCCTGCATGTCCATCCCTCCGGCTATTGCGCACTTGTTTCTGCTGCCAATAAAGCTGGCAATAATAAATAGCGTAAACAGGGTGCTGTGCGGCTTTTTGTGCTTAAATTGCATCTGGTGCTTATGAGAAACTTTTTATGCACAAAGTAAAATTACAAACAATTGAAATGAAGGATGAACAACATGGCGCATGTAACTCCACGAACTGTCGCAAATTGATACGCACCACGCTGACTAACACAATCTTGAAATTCTACCCAGTCTTTGTACAAAATAGATGACAAGGTGACAATTGTGACACACCCTTTAACCATCATGCAGCTGGACATCCAGACGTGGAAGCCTGAGAAAAATAGGGAATAACAAAATAAATAAAACAACAAGCTCAAGCCCCGGGTTCCCTTGTTCTGATGTACTTTGTGTTAAACGCGACAGCTGAAGGCTGGTGGTTGTAATGAATGTGTTTTTCTGTAGACCGTAACCCTGAATTCTCCCTGGGGAAGAGGGCAATCATTTTAATGAGCATCCACTGACACTGAGAGAAGTGAGGAAACGAGATAGAGCAGATGGCGAAGGAGCGAAATAGAGATAAAGCGAGACAGACGGAGAAATCTGTGAATAACCCCCAGCAGCTTTCTGTCTTGTCCTCCGTAATACACCTAAATTCCGCCTCCGCTTCGGGAAGTGGTGCTGTTCCCTGCAGACCAGACTGAGGTGAATATATGGGATATCCAAAAAAATTGTTGTTGTTTTGTAACAGACAGAGTCACTAAATGGCTGTATTGCAGTGTTATGTAATATGTAAATTAAACTATGTTCACAACAGAATACAGGCTTCAGAGCGGAGCATGCTTATTTTGACAAATCCACAGGCTGGGGACTGTTCGTTGGCTCCCATGTGGGACTTTTCCAATAGCCGTGGGCCTTTCCTTACTCTCCGCTTCACTGCGTGAGTTAGAACACAAAACATATCTAGGAATATTTACTGTAGCTCTTTAAATCATGCATGTCAAAGATAACAGCTCCAATTCAGACATTTAATTGATAAAAATGATTTAAATTGATTTAATGTAGTTAGTTTTTCTTCCTATTGTATGTAGACAATGTTTCCAAAAAGGGCAACTTATAGTTTTTGCACTAGCTTGGTACGCTCAAGTTTTAATCTGGCTTCTCCAAGAATAAAACTTTTACAATTTTAGACCATCTCCACTAAACTCTGCATTGACTTCAACTTCATGCTGCAATAAACTCTTTCTCTTTCTTTTCTTAATAACAAGAACTTGATTTATAAAAACAGTATATAGCTGCTGTCTCGCTATTGTTTTTATAAAGGGACCAAAGACGTTCCGCCATGCCTGCCTTCTTTGGTGACATGAAAATAAATAATGAAATCGATGAAAGCCGATCGATGAGTGGTTGAATTTGAAACTTGGCTGACAGCAGAAGTTTCCCCAGCCATGCCGGGCACACTGTTTCCATCAAACTCTGTTCCTGCTACTTGACACTGAAGCCAACGCAGGCCAGAAATGTGAAGTGAGAGCAGAATGCAAGGCAGCAGAGAGGAGGACAGAGAGAGAGAGAGAGAGAGAGAGAGAGAGAGAGAGACTTATACCAACACATAGGGGAAGATTAATCTGTTGACGTAACCTTTGCTCCTTCAATAACACCTTTCACAGAACAGGTGCCTGACTTCTATGTCACCCTGTCAGATGTGGAGAGCATCCACATCATTCATTCCTCTCATCACGAATGGGTCAAGATGTATGGCTAATGTATAAACTAAACAGCCGGGGGGAAATTAAGAGACCATTCCATATTTTTCATTTATTCAGCATTTCTAGATGTATTGTGGTCATTCCAGTCAAGTGTCCGTTGAATTTCAACAAAATCAAACCTCAGGAGTGACAAAGTCAACCAACAGCAATGTGAAAGACAACGTGACAAGACACATGAAAACTGTGATAAAAATCAATTTGTGAATTTTTCCTAAATATTACTGTTGTAATGCTTAAAAGTGAATATACACTTGTTTTTTTTTGCCGTTTTCGTGCAATAAAAATATTTTCTGTTATTTTGACCTGTTTTCCTGTTTTCATTTTCTGCAAGTATGCAAACAGAAACAATATGTTTATTTGAAATTTGGGAGAACTATTGTTAGTAGTTCACAGAATAAAACAAAAATGATCATTTTACCGAAACACATACCTATAAATAGTAAATAAAAATGATTATGAAAATTATTATGAAATGGTCACTTAATTTTTTCCGCGGCAGTATATACAGTATTATTAACCACGTTTCCAAGTACATTGCAGAGTAATGTATGACGGAATGGACGGTTCTCTACAATCTCCCCTAACAGACCTGACTTCTTTGTTTAACCATTTGATACATATTTTTAATTTCATTTTGCTAAAAAGACAATTGGTGCTCAAAAACAAATGTTGGCAGAAAATGGATATCTGGATAGGATCCAACAAAAGATCAAATTCAAGATACCTTACACCGTCTGGTTTACGTGTCTGAGAGTATCTTGTTCAGTCATGGTGTCACAGTAAGTATTTGTGATTAAACCTTTTAGTTAAAGGCAGAATATTTTATACAGAGTTACATTTGAATTTAAGCAGTTTTGAGTAATTTTTTTGGAGGATCTATTGACAGAAATGCAATATAATACACAACTATTTCATCACAGATGTTTATAGGACCTTACATAATGAAGCGTTATGTATTTATGACCTTACCTTATTTCTATCTACATACATATCTTCATTTGCTTTGTGGCTTCTTTGGGGGAATATAATCTTGTGAATCATACTTTAAGCAGCCTAAAGTATTGTTTCAATGTATCTTCCTCATTTGGTTGTGTGTTGTATGATAAGTAACCTGCACTTAAACTAATACTGTAACACAGCTTAGCGGCAAGTATTTTCAATGATGTACAATTTGATGATTTAAACTTTTGGCGAAAATGATATTCAAGCATATTCGCAAGTAATTGTTTATTTGCCCCAGATGGAAAAATGTATTGGCAAACATTCCATTCAATTTAATGCTTGTGAAGCAACAATACTGTGTCAGGTGAGTGTATCTATGGATATGTATGCGTGGCAACAGTTGCCTGGTGCTACAAGGGCTAAGAATAACTGCGTACGGAGCAGAGGCCACCGCAAATCATTCACAAGAACCTTTGCGGCTTTCTTTAATGACTTTTTCTCAGATAGGGGGTTGTATTAAATTAGCTTAATCCTCCTCAATTTACATAACGATTCTTTTATGAAACGATTAATAACAAAAGTATGATGAATGAACTGCTACTCATGTCACATTACAACTAAAATGAGGGGATTTTTAATTAAACTGCTAAATTAATTGAATCACAACAGAGACAGACTTTTAATTTACTTTTCAGTGCCCTAACACAAATTCTTTCATTTTTATCAAGTTCTTATAGATATTTACTGTAGTTTTACTTATAAACCTGTTTCATAGTCCTTGTCTGCACTCGCAGCGCTACACTTTCAGCTTTAATATTTATAGTAAGACCTCTGGGTTCAATAAACCAAATACAGAATCCAAAAGTTTGTATTAAGAACATTGAAGTAGAACACAGCGAGAAATATTTTTATCAGTATTCAAGCAAAATAGCCTTACTTGAGAAGTTACCAAACAGTTCCTGACCACCATTGAAAAAAAAACAGAACGCAAAAAGAAGATATTTTGAAAAATGTATACAAGCAAACTTGTAAGCAAGACTTTTGACTACCATTGTAATTTTCCGTCAATAGTGGGCAAGAACTGTTTGGTTACAATCATTCTTCAAAAACAAATATTTTTCTGTGTTTATCAGAACAAAGAGTTTTATACAGATTTGCAACAATTCGAGGGTGAGTAAATGAAGACAGAATTTGTATTTTTGGGTGAACTGTCCCTTTAATAAAGCACAGGAGACTTTACTGTATTCCTAGGACAGAAAATCCAGCATTGCTCATACTCTATAAAGACACATGAAGTCATTAATCACGTCTTAGAAGTCAATCCAGTGAAGAGTACCGAAACACACTGTGCAGCGCTGCACTTGACTCAACAATCAAAGCTCAATTTAATTTTAAGGGTTTCTCATCCTTCCCGACACCAGGTCTTGTCCTCTCTCAATCACCCCTCCTGTGACATTCTATAGCTGAACGTGGTAGCCCTCATTTTGTCCGCTGGGCTTTTTTGGACCGCAGTGCAGTGATGCCTTTGGAACCCCCTTCCTCTTTAACTACCTCATCTTTCACACAGCAGGTCTGGTCGCGCGGGACGACCCGGAGCACCTGCGCTGCTATCAATAGCTTTGTCTCTTTGCTGTAAAAATGTTATCACCTGGGAGCAGCAATTAAAGGTATATTAGTTCAGAACAATGACCCTTTAACTTCTGACGATGTGAAAGACAAGCCAGATGAGCTTTCTTCACACCTCAAACTCCTGCTCACGCCATCTTGAAGATGCAGAAAAAAATCTTCACTACGTTGGACCTTGAAACAATAAAAAGATGCCGTCTGAGGTTTGAGTTATGTTTCTGGCAAACATTTTCTTACAAAGTGTTCCTGCAGCTCAACTCGTAGAGCTTTGGACTTGTCAGGCCAAGGTTGTAGGTTCAATTCCCAGGGAACACACACACTGTACTAGTAAGTCACTTGTGTGTGCCAAATGCAGAAATGTCCATAAATAGCTATCATTCAATTTGTGTGTGTGTGTTTATTTGGAATATATAAATCTCTTGCTGAGAATACGATTAAAAGGAAAGGCTGCTTGAGCGTCAATGTTCTGTTGTTTAATAAACATCTCCAGAAAGTCCAGTTACAAGGTTTGAACCAGCGAAACTACCCAAAACAAGTCACAACTGAATGCTGACTACAGTTAAAAATGAAAAACCCTGCCCAAGGGGAAACTTGCACGAGTGAAAACATATTGACTAAGCCGTTTTATGTTGGGTGAAAGTAGTTCATTTGGGTTTAGCTGTCTCAAAGGTCCAGTGTGTAAATTTTGGAGGATCTATTGACAGAAATGCAATATAATATACACAACTATGTCTTCAGAGGTGTATAAAGACTTTACATAATGAAGCGCTGCCTTAGAATGAGCTATTTCTATCTACATACACCGCGGGTCCCCTTACATGGAATTCACCATGTTGTTTCTACAGTAGCCCTAAATGGACCAACAACTTTACAGAGCACATTTCCTAAATACGTAATCTCCTTCGGCAAAGAAGTGTAAGAAGTGTCAGCCACCGTAGTGCTTCTAAAGGGAGGGGTGGAGTGAGCCTTTGGTTACAATACGCACCCTCACCACTAGATGCCGCTAAATTTCATACACTGGGGACCTTGAACAGGGTAGTGTGGAAAACCTAAAAATAAACTATTAATAAAACTCAGATTTGAATAAGGAACACCTTCTTGAAAACTCCACTTCCTGTTCATCCATCTTTCCCACAATTCCCTGCTCTCCTCCACTTTGACATCACATGTAACAGTGAAAATCCATTTAAAGCCCAAAATAACTCGCTTGTCACTTTAATTAATGACCTCATATGCAAATACAACCCTGGTAATATTAGGTGAAGACTTCATTACAGAAGCTCCAGCTCTCAGATTTGTTTAACTGAGCTTTCCCAGTCACACATCACCTCACATTGTTTACCCAAGGAGACATTTTAAAGCTATTCCTCGTAAGACCCCAGGCAGCTTTGTGGCATGTCCACTGTTTTGTGTCCTCAGAGCCCAGCCTAACAGCAGTCTTTGTGGGCTTTGTCTTAGTAGATAGCCAGAGGTTGACAATGAATCTCCATGTTTCATAATGTACGGCAGTGAGGTTGGTACGTTGTTCTGCATTGAAGGGGAGTTGGCAGAGAAACTTTACGCCAACCCACACCCACTTTCGCCTCTTCATTTGCATGCTCTCATGTGTGAATACTTTCACAGAGCCACAAATTAAATATTCATTCTGTATAACCCGCTTTATGTAATAATAGACGTTTCACAGCAAGCAGCACAAGTAAATATATAAAAAAAGAAAATCTCAAAAATCACCAAAGTAGCAGGCAGTTTAGTCCTCTAGCCGACAACTTCTCAAGATATTTACTGAGCCTTAAAAGAACAGTTTGCCCAAAAAAACATTCTGTCCTCTTACCCTTGAGTTGTTTCAAATCTGTATAAATGTCTTTGTTCTGATGAACACAGAGAAGGATATTTGCACAGTTCTTAGCAACCACTGACTACCATAGTAGGATAAATTACAATGGTAGTCAAAAGTGCCCCAGAACTGCTTGCAGTCCTACATTCTTCCAATTATCTTCTTTTGTGTTAAACAGAACAAAGACATTTATAAAGCAATTTTCCCTACTATGTTAGTCTATTTTTGAGCTGTAAAGTCATTTTTGCAATATGATACTGTTTTAGGTTGATACATTTCCACAGCCTGAAATAATTCCTGTTTTTCCATAGTATTTAAATCTTGTGGCTGTACTATAGCCTATTTGTTTCTTTATGTCCAAATGTATGCATTTAGTTGACGTTTTATCCAAAGCAACTTAAAGTGCCTTCAAGGTTTAGATTTTCTCAGTATGTGCCTTGCTTGGGATTTAAACACGTGCTTCCTGAGTGGACGTTTGCCTGCTTTGTAAATATTAAGCTTTTGTGTGCAGTCTAAAATTGCACTGCGCAGGACCTACAATGAGTCGGCGCAGCTTCAGACGGAACATTGCCCTCCGTCAATTTGCAATCGCGTTCCTCCGTGCATTCGCGATCGAGTTCCAACGGTTGGGGTTGCGGGGGACCGTCGCGCACCTGCAGTAGGCCTACCTCTGCGCCCCCCCTGGTTAAGAACCACTGATCTACACAAAACAAACATCACATTATGTCACATACAAACATCACATGTCTTAATGTGTATTGCTGTCAGTTCCAAGTGCCTTACAGTAACTGCAGTGTTTGCTTTAAATAAGATAGAAGACAAAACAATGCACCAAGGGCATGTGTGTAATTTCATATTTTCCCACAACGAATTGCGGTTAAGGGCCATCTGCCCTGTGTGTCCAGCGGAATTTCCATATCTACCACAGACGCAGAATGATTTGTTTATCACGTGGATCGCCATGGGAACTGGCCACACTGATATCTTGGTTTGCTCATCACAATATTCCATCACTTAACCTGGCTTCTTGAATCTGAATGAACCTGATTGCAATATTATCTCAACGCGCTCCAATTGCAGGCCATACCGCACGATTCAGATACAATTGATCTGACTGCATTACAAGGAAATCACTAGTACTTAATGAAGTGAGTCCTGAGCTTTCTTTCTCTTATAGGCACTTGTGCTTATCAGCAGCTCTGACCGTGATTGCTCATTAAAGATTCTCATTACCTGAATGATCGGGAGAGAAGCTGATGTGTGAAGTTACTTCTGAGGTTCCCGTCATTTGAATATCAAAGATTCTTGCTTATTTGGTACGCATGAATGTAATATTGATTGACACACGTCTAACACATCTTTGGCATCTCTTTCATATCTAAGTTATTAAAGGGAAAGTTCACCTAAAAAAATGAAAATTCTGTCATCATTACTCACCCTCATGTCATTCCAAGCCTGTCTGACTTTCTTTCTTTTGCAGAACACAAAAGAAGATATTTTGAAGAATGTTAGTGACCAAACAACAACGAACCCCACTGACTTTCATTGTACAAAACCACTGAGACGTTTCTTGAAATATCTTCTTTTGTGTTCCACAGAAGAAAGAGCCATATGCAGATTTCAAACAACACGAGGGTGAATAAATGATGAAAGAATTTTACTTTTGGGTGAACTATCCCTTTAAGTCTCTTTTAAAACTGTGCTCAGATCTGCCAAGACATTAAAAGTCAACTCTTGATATAAACGTAATGCTTAAATAACAAAGCTGATGCATAAATAAAACAAAACAAAGAGCTCCGAAAAGACCCTCAAGACCAAACAGTCCACGAAAAATGTTCGACTGGGAATTACATTTCTTAGCTGTCTAAACCAAAGAGGGTTGCATCATATTTATAAGAAATGATTTTAAACCTTGAAGGCTTTTTGTCATTAAACAGTGACAGCTGCAGTCATATTCTGGATGTTTGATAGCGTTGACTGAATGAGATGACAGGTTTCACATGAATAACAAAAGGAACATGTCGGATTAATGTACGAGTCATAGTTGTGAGTTCAGCACACAATGTCATTATTGGACATGCTTTGAGGGTAAACATTCATGTACATTTTCAAATAATCCTCCACGGAGGATTTTTACAAAAAGCAGAGCCCGACACAGAGAAGCTGGATCTTCTGAAAAGACACGAAAACCATTTCTTCACGCCTGTTTTCAATGTTATTCCTCATTAAGGGCCCACGATGAAGACACAAACCGTCTTCAAGAGGCATTAGCATTGTCACAGACGTCTTTGGGTGTGTACCTATTCAAAAGCAGTGTGAGTCCAATTTCTGCAACACTACAAACACAAAACAAACCGCAGAAGGGTTTTTAAAAAGGTTTCTCATCTATCTTAAACTGACCAAACAGGTATTCTTATTCTCTTATCACTGGATGAGACAATCGGATATCTGGTTGGCATATTCCATTTTTAGATATACTGTATGTGCCCTAACTGCTCATATAACGATAATATAGTATACATGAAAAAATACAATTTTATAAATTAAATTAAGAGCTTAATTTTTATCAACATGTACTTCAAATTCAATAAAATGATCACTATACATTCATACTGAGCAACATTCAGTAGATCAGGATCTTTAGCCACCAAACAGCCAAGCCTACACAACCTCACAGAAATTCGTAACTATTTCATTAGGTGCCTAATTTGAAAGAATTCATACAACCGTATTCGTTCGTTTTTCTACGATTTGCTTTAGTGTAAGTGACGTTATGTTTAGGGGTGGGGCTTCGGTATAGTTTATTTCTATTAATCTATTAATCACACGTTTTTGTACGATTCACATTAGCTGCCTCGTAAAATAGTTATGAATTCTACGACAAGTTACGAATTACAAGATCAGGTTGAAACAGCAGCCTGACGCCCAGTTCACACCACCAGTGACTGGCAGCAACAGAGCGACATTATCTCATTCATTTCAATGGTAGCTTAGCGACATCCAACGACACGAGCGACAGCACAGATATTAATATTAATAAGATGCGCCACTGCCGTTACAATGAATGGCGAGGAACTCAACGCTCAATATGGCCGCTCTAGCGCAGGAAATCCCGCCTTCCAGTAAAACGAGCCAATTGTCAATCAATAAAGACTGATTCACTGAGCTCTCGTGAGGCGCTTGCCAGCCTGTGCGCAGGCATATTAGATGAGGTGACATCAGAAAAAGTTATTTTTTGCGCAATTTATGCTTGGCAAACCAAAGTTATCATACAGTTCATGTCACGTTTAATCACTGATCGGAAAAATGCTGTTTAATTGTGATTTTTGCCAGCGATTTTAAAAATATCTGCCTTCCACCATTCAAGTAGATAGGACTGTGGACTTGCTACATAAATTGCTGCCCAGAGGCGTTGCAAACATGGCCGCCGAGTGGCACGACTTCCGTAAACAGACTTTGGTGACAGTAATCGTTGGCCTTTCGGGAGCGACTACCAATAAGAGTAACATCGTGTCTACACCGGATGTGGCGCGGCACAACGCGACAAAAGACAATAGAATGCATTAAAACCTATTTTTACATTTGGTCCACACTGGATGCGGTGTGACGCGACAATCCAATTAGAACAAGCCGTGTGTCGTGTCATGTCTGGTGTAGACACGGTGTAAAGCAGCAGAGCTCACGTCATCCGTCTCTCGTCAGTTACTGCAGTGTTTGATTATAACTGTTACAAGAGCAACCAGAGCTAGTCGCTGGCAGTGTGTGTGCACCTTAACACTTCCAGCCAACCCAGCCACATCAACAACAGGTCCGTTTACATTTGTCTTACAGAAGCCAATCTCAATTCCCCACTGCAGCTGCAACTGGGCCGTGCATGTGGCGCGGCTAACTCAGGGACACGGATTGACATGGCGCCTAATCAGCACATCACGGGAGGAGGACACTGTACAATTCATGTAATGACCGTATGAATTATGTATGGTCCCGCAGCAGGGGAGGAGATAAAGGAAGTGGGGGTACGGTGGTGGGGGGGACAGAAACGGTATCTGATTAATACGAGTTTCCTTCATCTCTACTGTTTTTGTCTTCTCTGAAGAGCTGCTCCTGTACTTTCAGTTTTAATCCTCACTCATAAGTGAAGGAAAGGACTCGAGCCAAGAGACAAAGAGACTCTTAATACGACTGTTATTGTTGTGTTTTCTGAGAGGGCACTTCTCACTGCCCACGTAAAAGACTATGATGAACTTGCAAGTGGTTTATCTCAACCCATTACTACTGTATGAGATGACATTGAATCAACAAAGGACCAGAGTACAACAACGTCTGTCACAGACAAAAATGAAGATAAATGTCTCTTTTTGCGTCATTGTATTTTTATATATTTAGGTAAATATTTATATATGAAAATACAATTGATTTAGATCTTAAGAATAAAAAGATAAGTGAAATGATTAATGCTGTGTCATGCATTCTGACTTCTTTACAATGTTAAACGTGCTGGCTTCTCATGCTTAACATGGTCTACTTGTCAAAAAACGAGTTGGACGTATGACGTTGTATTTCTGTGCTCGATACACTCCCCCAAGGTTCGTATAGGTTCCAGAAAGTTTTTTTTCGAACATGAAAAACCGTTACGTAACAACTTTTCTTAGTCCCTTATTTGGGCAATTCTCACGGAAAAGCACGCCCACGGCAAGGCGAAAGAAATAGCCCGCCCACGCATCAACGGACTAGCGATAGGAAGACCATCAAGATTGGCTGCACTGCGTCAAGATCGGCTGCTCTGTGGGCCTGCAGCACGTTACTCTTGCGATAGTGAGTGAAGTTGAGGTGTGTTTGTTTGTTCACGGCATTTCAGTGATGGATGTTATATAAACGGTGGATATAACGCTGGATTTGCAGATCGTTTGAAACTGATAGATGGAGCGGTCCCAGCGCTAAAAGATGCCGGACATGAACTGCACGTGGTAAGTGAAACTAAGTCATATGTCTGTGTTTTGTTGGCAATCGGCACCTACGTGCATAATGTAAACAACACAAACTTATAGTGAATCAACAGTTAATGCAGGGATAATGCGATGATGTATTATGTGCTCCTGATTTAGTTCCTCCCCCCGCACACCCCCAGGAGGTCGTCTTTTTTCTAAAATAATCGTACAGCTGTATCTATCTTTAATAAATGTGATTAAAATAAATACTCTTCGAAGATACGAAGTATGCAATACTTCTCTATCGCATAAACTGCGCGTTCAACCGGACCTTTAAGTGAAATTTAATTCAATTAACATGACAGCTCAAAAGGTGCCAACGTTTGTACAAATCCTGATGCACCCAATATGATTCTGAAAACTTTCTAAAACTTTTTTTCTTGTGTTCTAAGACAGAAAAACAGTCATGACGAAAGGCAAAAAGTCTTGTTGCTTTTTGTATACTTCATAAAGACTTTTCAGGTGACTTATTCCCTTTATGACAGTCTGTGTTCACTGATATAATAAAATAACTTCTCTAGTCTCGCTAATGGTGTCTCTGAGACTTTAATTTATAGAGACGTTTACAGATATAACCAGTGCTCAAATCTACCATGGTCGGTTCATAATATCTAATGTTTGAAAGGTATCCAAGAATTTTGATAGTGACCGATAGTTGCAAGTAAACATTAGTTATGCATGCTTTCCAAAGTAATAGTTTTATTACAGACATGCAGTTAGGGGGGAGAGAGAGAGACAGAGAGAGAGTTTTCTTGTAAGATCTTTTCCTATATTTGATAACTGAATCGATCATTTATGAGCTTTGAGGGTAATTTTGCTGAATATTCCAGAACATAACATAATATGAATTCTAATCCATCAACATTGTAACTGGTCTAGCAAATAAAACCGCTGAGCATTTTCAAGTTACTGCTATGCATAGTTGACTAATAAATAGACCCATCCCAGCTATCAAACTGAGTTAAAAGTGAGCATGTCTCTGGGAAGTGATTCATATCAAGCACAGATTCTCCGGAGAAAGTCACGCTTGCGCACGGCATAAAGATGGTAAATGAAACCCATGAATCCTTTACCAGCAATGGAAGCCATGCAGTAATGTCTCCTCACAGAGTCGTGACGGTTACACATGTTTAAATCTTAATCTCACTCTTCATGCGTTCACATGAAACAAGAGGTTTAATTGATCTGAAAAAGGAGCAACCGCAAGCAACAGAAAGCTTTGCAGCAGCGCCCACTCACTCCTGACAGCAAATGCATTGCAGATTTGCTTTCCAGCAAACATCTCTGCTGGACTGCCCCCGTCTTTCTCCATTAGTACATAAGATGAGGGTGTAAATCATTTATAACGTTCTCAGGATTGCTGTGTTCCGATAGCAGTAGGGCAGGAGATAATAGGAGCGGGCAAGGTGGTGCTCAGATGGCTAAATGGTAAACACTGCACATGGTATGGTGCAGGTGCGGCCATCTGCATGGATAAATAGAGTCAATACTGAGATGTGTGTATGCTCAGAGGGGTGGGACACTGGCTTTTCCATGTAAAAACAACAACCATGCTCCACTAACATAAGAGTATTATAGATGTAGAACACGTGTGTGGTTTACCTGCTGAAAAGCCAAAGTATAGATTTTGGTGAGACATACCTACATTTACATTTATGCATTTGGCAGATGCTTTTATCCTAAGCGACTTACAGTGCATTATCCTATACATTTGTTTCTAAGTATATGCAATCCCCTGGGATCGAACCCATGACCTTGGCGTTGTTAGTGCCATGCTCTTACCACTGAGCTAGTGGAAAGCTATACCTAAGGAATCACATCAATCTCGCTGCCACTTATGTCACTGGCTTGAACCACGATTCTTATTCTAGAGAGAATATGAGTGAAAAAAAAGTGAAGCACAAGATAAGTCATTTATATTATTGGTGTTTTTGCGAAGAAGAATATAAATAATGCAATATCGCTCGTGAGTGTGATATGGTTCTATATCAGCATAATCGGACACCCCTAAAATCTTGAAAGCTAACAGACATGAACTAAGAGCAACACATGATTTAACAGGGCCTTTAGGCATTAAAGCGATAGTTCACCCAAAAATAAAAACTCGGAAAAGATTTTTTGAAGCAAGTAACAGAATAGCGCCGGCATCCATTCACTTTGTATGGAAAACACAAAACCAATGCAAGTCAATGGGTGCCAGTTAACAACATTCTTCAAAATATCTTCTTTTGTGTTCTGCGTAAGAAGTCATATATAAGGGCGAGTAAATGATGACAGAATTTAAATTTTGGGGTGAATTTTAAAACAAGAATTTTTGCTGTAATGTTTTAAAAATCACTATGGTATTTGAATAACAACATTTTGGCTTGTGCTATTTTCATCATGCTGTTCTTCTCAGTGAGGTAATAAAACCTCTTATACAAGCATCGCATACACAATAATACAGGTTACAAATTGCACTGCCCTCTTCCATGCTTCTCATAATTGCTGCCATAATCTCTTCTGCGGTTGCACCGCACATGTCACAGGGTGTGTCGACTAAGGGCTTAAAAGCCTGAATGTGCCAAGTGGGAACATTACAATGCATTGGAGGGACATGCTCTCCCGTGTGGCATGTTTTGGAAAAGACAGCAAGCATGTGGCATCTCATCTAATCAGCAGCCAAGCGTTCCCTTTTTTATCTCCTTTTTTCCGAGGAAAATCAATTAACACTGTATCACGGGCACATCAAGTCCCGTAATCCCTCAGTCAGAATTTAGGCATCTGTCTGCCAATGCGACGCAAGCTGCTCGTACCAGCCATCAACTGCATAAATCAAAAGAAGCTCTGGGTATTAAGTGTCATTGGGAAAGATGTAAAAATACATAACTCGCAGCGGACACAGGTGTCTGTGTCAAATGCCAGCGTGAGCGGCGAGAAAAGAACCCTAAAGGAACCGAACACATGCTCGCTCGTATAAAACGTGCATTAATCACGAGCTGTCCTCCGTGCCCGGCTTGACAAATGGAAGCAGAAAATGATGGTTACTGCAAAAAGAAGACACGTCAGCCCGGGTTGCTCTCCCACCCGTGACCGTATGATGTCAAATTAATATTGGGCCAAAAAGAAGACCTTGTTCACCCCTTTCCTCTTTAGCTCATTTCGCCCATTCTTACGGTATTAAACAGCGTCCGTGTGACGGGCGTTCGCCAACACACCCTTGCTGTATTTCATACCGCATTGATTTTACTCCGGCAAACTAATTGGCTGAGATTATTGATCGAGACGAAACGCACCAGACAATTATTCTTGAAACCTCCCACAATTTACACACACGGACACACACACTTTTCCGTGATCACGGTGTAAAACCATTACCGTAAAACCCTTTATCTCATTTCATTAAAGGCTGCGGCAATCTATCTAGCAAAGACCTCCTGCCAGCATTTAGTGCTTTAAAAAGAATAGTGGAGTCTGAAGAGGAAAAAGGTGAGCGCTCATATCTGCGGGGGGTTTTATTTTGGAATGTGACAGAACCATCACAGTCAATTGCCCTTTATGACCCTGGCCGCAATAACCAGCCCGAACCGATGCACTAAATCATTCTGCAATGTACACCGGCAGGGCATGTATTGAGAGATAGCCAGGTCAAGCTTCAAGATTCCAGGTTTACTCGATGCCCATTTAGTATTCTACACATCCCATGATGCACTGCCTTAGCAGGAAGCACCGCTGCCTGAACTCTGTTTGTTCATTACGTACGCTGGTGGCTTGGTTATAGCGCAATCTGATGTCTGAATTTTTTCTCACAGCTGAGCTTTGAAGGAGACTTTAATGTAACACCACACATTAAAGCATTGCATGAAGCCTGTGAGTCAGGAAAATGGAGCGCTGGAGTGTGGGCCGCAGCAATGACATCATAATGTAGGCAGACCATGTCCCACTCTCGTATTCAACAGAGAGAGAACATTACCTTGGCACTTAGTTCGGGCCAATTGCTATAACAAGACTTTTCAGGAAACATAACGGGGAAGTTTCACTGTCCTGCTAATGATAAAAGTACCACGGGAGGTGGCCGGAGAGGGATGAGTCAAGGTTAGGTCACTGCAATATGGGGAGAGCAAGAGAGGGAGCCAGGAGATGGATGTAAAGAGTAAGAAGATAAAAGGGAGATGAGAAGAAAGACGATAGAGAATATAGAGCGTGTGAAATATTAGAGGGTGTTTGATGTATCACACAGTCTGGTCACATCTCCAAAACACAGCGCGGCAAAGCTGACCGACGGCATAAACACTGTTCTGGAACACCCACGGGGAAGTCTGCAGGGAACAGATGGAAATATCTGGAATATTTGAGGGATACTGTATGTGTGCCGTGCTGTCCAGTATAAACCCTTTTTTAAAGCAGTATTCCATCCAGTAATAATGGTTAGAATTGGGAAGGTCAGGAATGGAATTAATGAAACACAAAACAATAAAACACTACAAACAGAAACTGCTTCTTGTAGTGACTGGTTACATCAACATTTTCCCAGTTGGTTCAGTTAAAGGTCCAGTGTGTAATTTTTCAGAGGTGTTTATAAACCTTACATAATGAAGTGTTATGTTTTTATTACCTTAGAATGAGCTATTTCTATCTACATACACCGCGGGTCCCCTTGCATGGAATTCACCATGTTGTTTCTACAGTAGCCCTAAACGGACAAACTGCTTTACAGAGCGCGTTTCATAAATACATTATCTTCTTTGGTAAAGAAGCGAAAAAACATGATGAAATCTTTGTCCTGTGTCAGCCACCGTAGTGCTTCAAAAGGGAGGGGTGGACTGAGCCGTTGATTGCAATTCGCAACCTCACTGCTAAATGCTGTTAAATTTCATACACTGGACTTTTAAAGGTCTAGAGTGGGATTTATAGCGGCCACTAGCGGTGAGTTTGAGAATTGCAACCAATCTCTCATCCCTGACTTATTTATTACATAAATAAAGGGTCTGTGGATTTTAAGTATAAAACGAAGGATAAAAGTCAGGACCTGCGTTAATATAATAAAGAATTTCCAGCAAAGACGCGTTAGGACCCGCGGTACTAGGGATTTTAGCGGAGATACTCATGGATATCTATGGATATCTATGGAATTACTTTCCAGCAGAGAGTCGGAGAGAAAGATTGTCAAAAATCACGCCCGATTCGGATCAGTATGTGAGTAACATTGGTTTTTCTAATTGTATAGAACCAAGATATGTTGTTGTTGTTGTTGTAATATTTGCTATGTAACGGAGCAGTTTTGAGCATCATTGTTTATCTGGAACCAGTGTGCTGCTTGTATATACTCGTGTCGTGTTCGCTTATTTTATTAATTTGCATTTCATGCTTGCATAGCACATTATGTTTGAGGGCAGAGCTAGCTAACAGTAAATAGCAACGCTGTTAAAGGCGTTTGATCTGACAGCAAGATAGCAGTTAGGAGTAAGTTAGTAGACGTTTCCCCCCCTTTGTAAGTCAGAGACAACAAGACTACATACCGCAGGGTAGAGGGAGAGGAAACGTGTTTTGTAGAGCTGTTTGTCCAATCTATGTAGGCCCGCTCTGTATATAGATATAAATAGCTTATTCTAAGGTAATACAAACATAACGGTTCATTACGTAAGGTCTTTATACACCTCTGAAGAAATAGTTTGTATATTATATAGTATTTCTGTCAAAAGATCCTCCTAAAATTCCCACATTGCTCCTTTAAGGTAACAATTTGCAATTGTGATAACTAAAGATTTAGATAAAACCAGTCACTACAAATTTTCAAGTTGATACCTGAGTTCACTTTCTGATTGTAGAGAAAATGTAAATACATTTGGTTCCCAAAGGACAATTTTTCTGTCTCACACAGAGTGAGTAATTTTAACTTTATCTCATTTGTGTCTTTTTTATTTCACCTAAGACCTTTGGAAGAAGCATATGAGACAAATGCTAACATATAGCACATAGAGATATAAAACTAAGATGAATGACATTGATGAGACATGTTTACTTCATATTGAAAGTAGGGCTGTCAAACGATTAATCACGATTAATCTCATTCAGAATAAAAGTTTGTGTTTACATAATTATGTCTGTGTACTGTGCATGTTAATTTTGTATTTATAAACATACACATACACATATGCGTATTTATATTTAGGAAATATTTCGATGTATTGAAATTATTTATAAACATTTATTTATTCTTATATTTGTCTTAAATATATGCATGTGTATGTGTTTATAAATACAAAATTAACATGCACAGTACACATATATTTTACATAATATGTAAACAAAAACTTTTATTCTGGTTGCAATTAATCACGATTAATCGTCTGACAGCCCTAAGAAAGCTGAGATTTTTTTTATAGCAAAATGTTGTTTCTTGGCAAATCTAAAGTGGCATTACAATCTCTTCTGATACTCAAAAGGTTCACCATTTATCCTCATATTTTTTCTGAATTCTTTAAAAATTATATTAGTTGCTCTAAATACTGTACCAGTAGTACTCTGCTTGGTATAAACACATTTACTTTCACAAATTTGGCAGATGCTTTCATTTAAACCAAATTACAGCATATTCAAAGTAAACCAACTATCAAAATGTGTGTCCTCTGAATCAGACCCACAACTTTGGCATTGCAAGCATACTGCATTACTAGTGCTAAAACAGATCAACAAACATTGTAAGATCAAAATCTTTTTGTCTTCTTAGGGCAGACAATGTACACAATGTATCAGTTTTCAGAAAATATGTTCAAAACAAACAAGAAGTATATGTTGTTAAAAAACACAACAAAAGTCAAACAGATGCTTAAAAACTAGCATTGAAGATTTGTCTTTCTCGTGGCACAAGATGATGCAGTTTCCACAGCACCAATGCTGACAACACATCACTTCCAAAAACTAATGAGGAGGTTAGGGCTAAAACAGAGCTTGGAAAATGCACTCTTGTACTATAATAAGGCTGTTCAATAACATTTAGTCACCAAAGTATTCGGCACATTTCCTTCAGCAGCAAGTGTGCTTAGGTTGAAAGCTGTCAAAGATAAAGGCGTAAATGCACTCCTCTGCTTAACTTATAAAACCTTCTACATTTAAATAAACTGCCAGGATAGACAGAAGCCAAAGCGTCAACACTAGCTCAGGTCTTTGATAAAGAATCAACAGATTTTGAGAAAAGCGCTATCTGCACTTTCCGCACCAAGTAGAAAGACTGCGAATCAGCTATAATGGGCCAAGGACAAAAACTGTGAATCAAAAATTCTCTCTCAAGACTTTGTGAAATGGGGAAATGCAAATGAACGTAAATGCAAGGGCAGCTAAATCCCCGCCGCAGGGACACCGATTTAACAAACAATGCCTTTCATTTCACTTTCTCTTCAGAAACCTTCTTTACCTCAAATTGAAGTTGCAATTAAGGTGATAGAATGTCATGTGTGTGTAGAGCTTGTTAGCAAAGGTCAAACAAATCATATTGAAATGATGGGAAGTTTACATCAGGCAGGACATTTACCATGTATTTCCCATTACAAGGGCCCAGGAGGACAGCCTTTGTGTCTGTGAAGCAAAATGTTAAACAGAAAAAGCCCTTGCTGTAAGGTACAACAGTCCTACGCGTGACAATTTTGAGTGTCCTATTAAAATGAAAAGTTTTGGAGAAAATAAAGTGAATGCACCACCACAAATTGACCAAAACCAGCCATTAATTTGAGTTTTAAAAAACGAACAGCCATGGAAAAAATTAAGAGACCATTTCAAAATTATTTTCAGTTTTCTGAATTTACTATAGGTATGTGTTCAGGTAAAATTATGATTTTGGTTTTATTCTGTGAACTACTAACACTATTTCTCCCAAATTTCAAATAAAAATATTGTTTCTATTTGCATTAATTTGCAGAAAATGAGAAACAGGTCAAAATAACAGATAATATGTTCTGTATTTTTTCAGACCTCAAATACGGCAAAGAAAACAAGTTCATATTCACTTTTAAGCAATAAAACACTAACATTTATATATAGGAAACGTTAAAACGTCATTTTTTATGTGATAATCTGGATTTTTATCATAGTTTTCATGTGTGTGTCTTGTCATGCTGTCAGTCTTCCACATTGCTGTTGGATGACTTTATGTCACTCCTGAGGTTTACCTCTAGAAATGCTGAAAAAAATCACACTTTGGAATGCTCTTTTAATTTTTTCCACAGCTGTATATTTATTTTATACTGAGCAATTTACAAACGAGGGACGTGCGAATAGAAACAAAGAGTGAGCACCATACAGTAAAAGAGAGTTAAGTATTGAGAGAGTTTGTAATTTGTATTTTTATTACATGGGGCTTTAAACATGTTATTCTTGGGATCACAGAGTAGAAACTGTGGCCAGAGATAGTTAAAAACACTGTGAAATGCGATGACAACAGGTGGAAATCGATGATGTAAAGAGATGCCAGGTGACCTCTCTCATAAGGGAATTGGCATTGATCAGGGCGCTCTAGAAAAGGCTAGGGGCATAAACCTTGGCGAAGGCTGGAGTCCTGTACAGAGCTGCATGTACTTTTCTCTTTGAGAACTTTATATCCCATTCTCTATGACAAAGAAGATCTGCCAGGGTTTTTTAATTAACTGTGTACTCTGAGAGTGTAATCACTCTCTAACGGTCTTATAATCACTGGACCAATGACCTGAAAGCTATTGTTTTACTTTTCATTCTCCATTAGAGACAATTTTTGCAAGGCTGGTCTCCTCTCATCCATAGCCAATAGTCAAAAACACTGCCGTGTCCGACTTCATCCAATCACACACTTCCAAACTTTAAGAAGAGCTTTATCAATGTTCCATCATTAAGTGTTTGTTTATAACCAGCAATGTCATCTATAGAGAGAGGTTGCAGTTCATTTGATCAAATATTACTTGACCGATAGCACGTCACGTGTTCATCCCTGAATTCCTTTTAGCAAATTTTGACCGATAGGACGACAAGTGTTCATCCCTGAATTCATGATTGATGTAATTGCTTTTCACACAGTCATATGTCTAAGTGACAACCTAAGACACATCTTGCTGTGCTTCCATGTATAAAATGAGTTGTAATGAAAGAAAAGTGCTACTTCACTCCCTGCAAAAATTATTTTAAAGGCGATCGCATTGCCAACTGCCTACTACTGACTGTCGATGGAATTCACGGTTGTCTTGGTTACTTCTTTTTTCCTTTCCCTGAATGTCTAAAAATAATGTCCAGCTCTCAACAAGAAGGATGCCCTTACCGTGTTCCGCAGTAATAAGTAAACCCTTGCGTCACCAGCAATGGCTTTGTTGAAAATCCTTAAATGCACCCATGAAAATGTCAGCATAACCATGAGGATGAAAAGGAGAATTCTTAGACGAAACAAATGTGTCCAAATGTTCAAATGAAAATAATATCTTGGGAGCCTGCAGCATTGTTCAGACGGACATCTGCAATGCTATTTAAACAATGTTCCACATTATTGTAAACAGATTGTACGTAAACGTTTGCTCAAAACTACAGAGGCAGCTTTTGAAACTATTACAGGCATGTTTTAGACGCAGGGAGTGCAGTAAAAACAAAACCTGCATGAGGCGAGAGAAATGGTTGTAATATATTTTATTCACGGCATGTACTGATAAAAAATAAGTACAGTGGAATTAAAAACCATTCAATTTTTTGTGTGTGCTATGTATTTTTATGCTATTGAAGTAATGTGCCATTGGATAATAAAATTGTAAGCTTTGTTGAAATTTTGACTCGTCTACAATGCAAAGCATTCTTTTTTCGGTACAGTTTGTTTTGTTTTGAATCAAATATAATGCAGTAAACCATTGTTATCCTGCACCACACCCTCCTTTACTACTACAGAGTGCAACAACAGCCTCCAGTGACAGCGAAGGGCTGATCAAATCTGATTAAGCAACACATTGTTATTAAAATCCTTCCTGTCTGATGACCCGTCTGCTATTTTCTGCTCTTAAGACTCTCGCGAATAGCTGTGAGCAGCCGCAGCAGGTGATGATTCAGCTGACGCACACGCATCAGGATGCCTAGCGTGGCTCACTTCACCTTTTCATACTGATCTGAGATCACCCCTGTTAAGAACGTTTGGATGTGCAATGGGGTTAGCTAGCTTGAAAAGGCAAGTGCTGTTACGTCTGGCTTTATTTGGTGCCAAACATTTCTGTAGACTAATGCTATGAGACTCGCTCCCTTTGTGGTGGCATGGGGGATCATGGGTAATGCCTCCCAGATTGGTTTGTGTTTGAAACGCCCTGTCCTCCCTGTCGAAATGACATAGCAAGGACATTCCCGTGCAGCACCCTGGTAATGGACCCTGTCCGCATGGTGCTGTACCATGAAGAACATATTAGGAGTCGTGCTGGGTAGTGAAGTAAAGTGTTTATTCTACAAGGGATAGTTCACCCAAAAATGAAAATTCTGTCATCATTTATTCACCCTCATGTCATTCCAAACCTGTATGACTCTCTTTTTTTCTGCAGAACACAAAAGAAGATATTTTGAAGAACATTGGTAACCAAACAACACTGGACCCCATTGACTTCCATTGTATGGACACAAAACCAGTCAGACATTTCTCAAAATATCTTTTGTTTCCACAGTACAAAATTGCTCAATTTTAAGACAAAATTGCATGTATCCTTTGTGAATACATTTAAAAAAAAGAAGAGGACACTAGCTTATATTTCAGGTCATGTTATCTGCTCCTCCAGCACACCTCTTAGATGCAACTTGATAGTCATCATCGCTAACGTTGTGCATACTGAAATACCTGTCACTCAGCGCTACACTCCATCCATGTGAATGAAATTATATTCCATAATGAAAAGCAAACAAACTGATCTACTACACCTACCACAGCCTTCCAATTCTGACTTATTGCAGTGGAAACAGAACTTAAAATAGAAGGATTACAGCAGGCACACCACCTCATTTTCCTAATTTCCCTAAGACGTCTTAAACTGTGGCGTCACATGGAGTCAAGTGACTTGCACTCTTGAGGGAAAAGGATGTGCTCAGAGTTCAACTAAATGATAGAATGGAGATTCAGCACCAAACATAAAGAATATTTGACAAGTGTGAACAGAATCTTAGGGAATTCGTAACTATTTTACGGGCAAATTCATAAGAATTCGTACGATCTTATTTGTACATTTTAGTATGATTTTCTTTAGCGCCAGTGATGTTAGGTTTGGGGTGGGGTTAGGGGAGGGGCTTCAATATGTTTGTACAATTCAAATTGATTAACATTAATACAAATTAGCCACCTCATAAAATAGTTACGAATGCCCGTGAGATCAGGTTGCAACTATTGTTGACCGCATTGTCCCTTTAGGTAACACTGTATATACTGTCATTTCTGATTTTACACTTAATTTACATTTTTCAAGGTTTTTACAATACTGAAACTCATCAAAATAAGTTAAGCAATTTCAATATACAGTATAAGTTAAATATCGTTGATGTCCTTCCAAAACCTTGTATGTGCAAATTTGCTGTTCTTCATGGAAAAAACACTGGGCCAGATTCACAAAACTGTTCTTAAAGGGATATTTCACTACTGAATCAAAATTTTCCTATGTTTTACTCACCCTCAAGGCATCCTAAATGAATGTGATTTTATTCTGGAAGAACAATGCAGTCGTTGTTATAATCCCAAGTATCATTTTACTTCCAAACGGTAGAATGGGAGTGGATGGTAGTTGACTTTTTGAAGGTCCAAAAAGTACATCCATCGATCAAAGAACGGCTCGACATGGCTCTGTGGTCTTAACAAAGGTCTTCTGATGCGAATTGATGTGTTTGCTTAAGAGAAATATTCACATTGAATACCCAAATACCGCGTTCGTCACCGGAACTTACAAAAGCAAGCATCAGTGCACGCGCAGCCCGAGGGATAACGGAAGCTAGACATCAACGTTAATAGCGCTGTCAATATGGATATTTCTCTTAAACAAACGCATCGATTCGATGTCATCGAATAAAATGACATATGATTTGTAAATCAATCTTGAGAAACAAACGCAAGAACTGTCTTAAGAAGTTTTTTCGGGAATACAAAACATTCCTAACATTTTTCTTAAATTAGAATTATAGAAAAAATATGGCAGTTACGAAGAATTTTCTTCTTAAGAATGTTTTGTGAATCGGCCCCACTGTTTTTTTAAAATGATTAAATACTGTGTTGTCAAACACTTTTTGATACTTTTTAAAAGTTAGAATTTTGTAAAACCTAGCGACAAGCATAAAGGCTGACTAATAATAATGATTTATGACAAAGGTTTTGGAAAGATGGCAATGATATATAAGTTACACCATCTCACAAACATGTAAAATAGTAATTAGTAGGGCTGTCAAACGATTAATCGCGATTAATCGCATCCAGAATAAAAGTTTGTGTTTACATAATATATATCTGTGTACTGTGCATAATAATTTTGTATTTATTAACACATACACATGCATATATTTAAGAAAAATCAAAAAATGTATAAACATTTATTTATAATTTCAATTATTGGTAAATATAAATACATATATTTAAATATTTCCTAAATATGTATTCATGTGTATGTGTTTGTATTTATAAATACAAAATTATTATGCATGGTACATAGATAAATATTATGTAAACACAAACTTTTGTTCTGGATGCGATTAATTGAGATTAATCGTTTGACAACTCTAGTAATTACTATACACTAGTAAAATCTGATTTTTTTCAAAATCAATTTTTAAGTTAAGTCAAATTGGCTTTACAAGTGATTTGAACTTAAATTATATTAAATTGACTTTTAAACCTTAAGTTCAAGACAAGGCAACTAAGTAGATTTGTTTAGTGTTACAATTTAACTTTTTGTAAAGCCAATTGATTGTTCTTAAAAGTGAAGCTTAAATTGGACATTTTTACGGTGTAACCTCTGTTGATCATCTTCATAATTCACTATAAGATAAAATAATGTTTTACCATTTGCACATCTACTATACGTTAAGTGTAGTCAAGCTCACTTTTGACATTTTAACAGCTGTTTTAGGTGTCTTGATCATAATGGTATAGTGAAGCTGTACAGTTAATCGCGTTCAGCACTCATTTTGCAAATTGAACCGAGTGGTAAAACAGCACACGTCATTCACGTCATTTCGAGAATCATTTCACCATGAGTTATTTGACAGGTAGGCTGCAGATTTGCTGAGAAGGAAGGACAGCTGATTTACCTGAAACAGCAAACACTGCGTACACACATCACCTACCATTTGATCCTTTATATTTCTATGTGTACGCTTGACAGTGTGACACCGCACAATATTCAGCAGTGTGTCAATACTCCTCTGAGATGCTTGGGCTTGTCACCACATTACTTAAGAGGGCACAGCTGCAATGCTTCATGGGAAGTGGGAGATGGGTGTGTAGGCGTCACAGAAAACAGGTGGAAGTGAGTGACGCGTGGCAAGAATAACCTCATGCGGGCAGGTTTAGAAATAGAGATGCAATAACAGGCAAAGGAGTAGGAACTTTAACTTAGAAGTGACAGAAAAACAAACATCACGATAGTATCTTAACCCATCAGATGACAACCACTGCACCAGAATTCTGTTTGAGCGGAAGAGTGCTGTTTTTTGCTCTGTCAGCAGAAGATCTTTCTAGACTTTGTGGCCTCCACATTGCAGGCTTAGACCTAAATCAATCAGGCCCAGGGATCAAAACCATGACCTTCAAATCCAAAGGTGCTTAAAGTTACCCCGCACAGTCTGGGAGGCTTTAAACATCCTATATTACATCACCATTGATGACAGACAGGACAAACCTTGGACAAATCTTAGATAACATACATACAACACTGCCAGCGATTTTTAACCTATGAGTGGTAAGATATTGAGCTGATAGTGGTCTAATATCTATTGCCACCAATTACCTATTACAGGATATCTCAAGGGGTTAAACAGGCTTATGAGAATTAAACATGTCCTGAAAGCAACCCAACAGACCACTGGAGTCTTTTAAAAATAGTACTTGGAGATGTACTGTATATTTAGTAAAGAATGTTAATTAAATGTTGCTGTATATTGTATTGTTATAATATAGATGAATTGTATAGTTATATAAATTAAATATTACTTGAATTTATTGCAAAACATGCTGATTTTTTTTATCTACAGTATATCACCTAGCTCTATTCACAACCAAAGACTGTTTTCGCAGCACGATTTATCACACATTTTTAAGCATTCTTGCAGAAAATACCTGCGTTTGATATATTTTTTCTATTTTTCTATTTTTGTACGTAAACTTTAAATTCTGTCTAGCATTGCTGTGTTTTTATGTAGTGGATGTCCTACCATCAATATTTTAGTTTAAAGTGCTCAGAGCACACCGATGCAGACAGACCCACACACTGAAGGCTTCACTGCACTTAACAAATATTGATAAGAGTGATTCCTCTGAAACAAATAACCCTAACACAACAAGCTCTTGTGTGACATGTTTAAAGGACCAGTGTGTAGTTTTTTAGAGGATCTATTGACAGAAATGCAATATAATATACATAACTTTGCTTCAGAGGTTTATTAAGACCTTACATATAATGAAGCGTTATGTTTTCATTACTTTAGAATGAGCTATTTCTATTTACATACACCGCGGGTCCCCTTGCATGGAATTCGCCATGTTGTTTCTACAGTAGCCCTAAACGGACAAACTGCTCTACAGAGCGTGTTTCTTAAATACGTTATCTCCTTCAGCAAAGAAGCGAAATGGTGACGACATCTTAGTCTTGCGTTAGCCTCCGTAGTGCTATGAAAGGGAGGGGTGCAGTGAGCCGTTGGTTGCAATTTGTAACCTCACCGCTAGATGCCGCTAAATTTCATACACTGGACCTTTAACTTACACAGTTTTTGGGTAAAATAATACACTGTCAGAAAAAAAGGTAAAACATATACCCTAGCTGTCACTGGGGTGGTACCCTTTGCACCTAAAAAGGACATATTACTACCTCACAGGCACATATGGGTACCGAATGTACACAAATCAGTACCTAATGGTACATATTAGGAACCTTTTAATGTGTAACCTCCCATTGACATCTTTCATGACATCCCATTGACCATTTCCAAACAACATTTTTCAGAATCAAAAAAATGTATCCCTTGCCTCTTTTCATTTGCTAAAATATTACATCGCTTATAGCAATTCATTATGGGATTGCATTATTCATGCACCTTAGGAGAAAAACTAAACTGATGCCCACGGTTTGAGATGGACAAAAGTGCATCTATTATGCCTAAAATGTTTTTTAGGTTGGCAGTGCCCTATGCTTCGTGCCAGCATTTACCTAGCCTTTAAACCTTGCAACACAGCTGTGCTCGTGTTCCCTCTGTAATTTGTCCTTAAGAAGCATCTGCTGGCATAAAAGGCCAACTCAGGCAACCCGCAGTCAAAGTAATGCAGTCTCATTAGTCCTTTTTAAGCTTTGTTTGGGACACGGAAGAGCAAAGGCAGATGAGATAGATAGGCTGGTTCAGATGCATGAAGCTCAGTAATTGATTAACTGCCATCATCAACTCATGACCTCTGTGACAGTCTGTGGAGCTGACCAGACCTAAACAATACGGACATTGACCTAAAAGGTCAAGCGAATTACGTGTAGTACAAGACTTTTAAATACCGCAAAAGAAGATTATTGAGCGGTGAGGGGGGTCTCCTCCCATGCAACCAGCGGGTACATCACTCCAATCCCTTTCTAGCCCTCATACAGTACCTCCTCATTCATTAGGATTAAAATCCTGCTTTGACTCTTGGTGTTACTTCATTACCAGAGCTTGAGCTGTAAAAACAGTGTATTTTATGTAAACTAAAGGTGTGAAAAAAGATTTTTAAAACAACACATCAGTGCATATTAAATGAACTAGATTTTTGAATCCGAGTTCGCATGTCTGTTTAGAAGTGACAGGGAGAAACCGTACATCAAGGTCATTTGCAGAACATGCCAACTGCTCAGGCTGGTTTACAGCCCAGATTGAAGGAAAATGCCATACAAACTGACTCGAAATAATCACAGTGAAGCAACATGAGAGATGGTTTCTGGATTTCCACATTTTAAAGCCTTCTATACTCTGCATAATCCTATAGTACATTGACGATATACGTGCACATATCTCATTTAATATCAAACATTTGGCCTATAATTCTTAGAAAATCCATAAAGATGTTCGTCCATAAACCAGTCCTATCCTCATTGCCTAACCGTAACCAAATTTGTAATACCAACAAAATTCCACATACGGTCTGATTCTCCAGCAGAAAAGAAGGGTTGTTCATTCAAAAATGAGCATTTTTTGAGTCTCATTCAAACCTGTATGACCTACTTTCTTTTGCCGAAGACTAAAGAAGATATTTTGAAGAACTAGGCAATCAAACAACATTGGCCTCCATTGACTTTCATTGAACACAAAACCACTGAAACATTTCTCAAAATATCTTCTTCTGTGCTCTGCAGAAGAAAGAGTCACAGACAGGTTTTGAACGACATCACCACTTATATTTTTGCGTGAACCGTCCCTTTAACATCACCCTGGAGTGTTTCCTCATCTGGAACAGCTAGGCATCACACTTCCATGCATAAAAACCTTCAAAGCATTTCAAATTGCCTATATTAACACATTTAGTCCTTTATACATTTTTCATGATTTAATTCATTTCTGGATGTGATTGTATGTTTACTCTATAAATGGGCTGGTTGGGGGACCCTTGAGACATTTGTGCCCCAGGGCCCTGCTTCATCACTATGTCAAACCACTAAGAAATGCAGCGTTTTGGCAGCCACTAAATTCAGACAAATAGCCTAAAATGGCACCAGATCCTGTGTGGGAAAAAATAGCACCTGGAGCTCCGAGCGTGTGGGAGGAGACTCACAAAGACAAACAGGAAGGACGGAGAAAGAACAGTCAGAGTTGCACACGGACACAGCATCTGCGCCTTTTTAACGTGGCATTTGCTGTGACCCTCAGGCACACAAAAGGTATTAAATGGTCGGTTAAACTGAGGTTATGCTGTTCTGACCGAGCAGTGTCACTAGGGACGGTTGTTTCTGCCTCTATCGGGTCTATGTCATGCCTTCAGCTGCACCCTGGACTTTAAGCTCATTAAGGGCCAAATGCATCGCAGACCGGATAAGGGAACTGTCTTTTAGGGCCCAGAATAAGTGCAGGGCTCAGGGGAGTAAGGGAAGTGTACAAAGACACTCACTAAATAAACTGTGAGGACATACAGTACAATTGGCATCGGCACACATACAGTGTAGCGGCTTGTGTCTCAAAGGCTGGTAACAGTTTGAGTGAAGCGTGCACCACACCCCACATCTGCTCTCTCTGAATTAATGTTCCAGGGTCAATATGAGCTGACTTTTATCAGCTTTTGTGGCCTGATGCGTATTACCAATTATTATCTCTAACTTGTTATCAAAGAAGATGGAAATGTGCTTACAGTAGTTCCTGTAACATGAAACAGACGCAGTGCTCTTTGGGGGTTTAAAAAGCATTAATGTGAAAGTTGAAATTCTGTTAATGTACTCCCACAGAAAAATACAGCTCAAAGTTGCTCTGTCATAGCTCGGGAAGTAATATTTCTTTATGGTATTAACTTTTTCTCATAATTATGAGCTAAATGTTGTCATAGAACTAAAATCTGTTGACTGCATAGAGTACCACAGAGATGACGTATTTTTGTATGTAACCCCCGGAAGCCAGTTAGCATTTAGCACTTCCGGTTCCATATCGCCCCAAAATCTATGGGTTTTCTTGAATGGGTTTTTGGTAAATTGTCTAAAATAAGGTTTGTGGTTAACAAAACATCTAAATATTTTCATGTTCTAATCTATATAAAACACACCTGTTGTAATCCGCTCGTGATTTTTTTAAAGCTTTATTGTGTCTTAAAAACGGCGGTTGCTAACAAGTTACTAAAAGCGACTACATCCTTTGGCGGGGATGTTAGACGTCATCGCGCAAATAAATCTCACAAAAAATGCAACATGGGCACAATCTCTAAAATAGTTTATTGCATAGAAATGTCGAGTGCGAGTGGGGCCTTTGAATATTGTTGAATACAACAGACGAAGTCCGTTTACGGAAGTTATGCCACTCGGCGGTTATGTTCGCAATGCCTCCAGGGAGCTATTGACGTCATAGCAAGACAACTGGCAGATATTTCTAAAATCGCTGACAACGTTTTTATAGAATTAAATGGCATATTTCCAATCAATAATTAAACCTGACATGAACTGTACTATAACTTTGGTTTGCCAAGCTTAAATTGCGCAAAAATCACCTTTTTCGAGCAGCCATAAATTCAAAATGCACAACCATTCAAAATGGTTAAGAACCCCTACATCACAATACCACAATCAATCAATTATGACTTCACAATTTGAATTATGACAACCACGATTTGAAAGGCGAGTATAATGCAATTATATAACAATGAACATCAAATAACAAACATACATGTACACTGTTTGTTCTTAACTTTCACTTACTTTCAATATCTCCCACCCTATCGTTATCTTGTTCAACCGTTGGCACGGTTTCACCTTTCCTCACTCCTAAATTTTCCATGCGGGCTTTTATCGCCGCCCGATTAATAATCTTTTCTATCACTCTTCGAAATCATGTTTTATGGACTCTACACAGAAACAACAGGAATCACTATCCCCTTATTTCCCTCGACCACTGTTGCTGGCAGATGGGGCCTGGCTTACTGTGTGGATGGAGCCATGAAGGTGCCAGGAAAGCAAGAACAAGCGTGTAAGTACTGTATGTCTGAGGCGGCTGCTGGGTATCATCATCTGTTTTTTTCTCTCCCGTACCCGTCTGGTCTCTCGGAGAGATGATTGTGAGTAGTGATCACAAAAAACGTTCACCTTGTTTAAACCGAATCTCTATTATCAAATGGAGGAAATGATCAAACGTAATGCACGCTAAACTGCTGCCTCCCACTGCAGAGCTTTCTAAAATCCTCTTTTTCAGCCCAAAAGGTTTATTATAGAAACAAAGACTTTTGTGGCGGTGTTCAAGCGTTGTTTTGTTGGCCCTTATGGCAATTTCAGATTAGTAGTCACAATACAGAACAAGCTTGCTTTCTTCCTAAAAGTTGTAGCATCCACATGATACTGAGACTGAAGTTCTTAGACTTCCTTTTGTTTTTAGATTTATACACATTATCAGTGTAAATTATCTTTTCATTCAAAGCCCTGTGTGAAACGTCAACGTGCCATACTTGAACACACAGAAATATAGATGAGATTTGATAGCTGCAGTGAAAAAGAATCAAAATTGAAGGGCTAAATTTGGCTCTCTTCCTAACCGACCACTATCATCTAACTTTAGAGGAAATCAAAATATTATTTTATTGTAAAAGAAAGAAAATCAAACAGGTTTGGACTGACAGCATGGTGGACAATTCCTTTAAGAGAGGAATAAGACTGCAGATCATTCCAGGTCTCCATGACAACACTGCAAACTCTGGGCTTTTCACGAAAATGTAAAATGTAGTCAATTAGTATTCCTTCTTTTCCTACCCGCTCTCACTTTCAGCCGTTATCTATTTTATTTTCACAAGTCAATTAACTCATCAGTCATGGCCCCTCCCACTGTGGCCGTTTTGAAAGGGATGTGATCACGACACACCTTCCGCACCTTGACGGTGACCAGCAGCAGGTGGTCAATCACAGCGGGGACACCTGGACCAATCAACATCAGACTGAATCACAGACATGTCTGACTACCGACCAAATATAGAAGCGCTGCATCAGGTGCCAATACTCCAGCGTGTCTTCTCATGCCTGACAGATGACAGGACGTGCAAGGTTTCATTGCTTCCCACACCTAAAGAAAAATACAGCTCAGAAGTTGCAGAATGGCGTTTGGTTGTGATGTGTTAGACCATACGAAAAGAAAATCCCTCCACCGCCAGATAACTTGTGCCTCTTGAGTATTAGGATGTTTAGGGCAGGAGAGCATGTCATGTCAAAGTAATCTTTATACCGGCAACCAGGAATGTTTTCACTGAGGCTGTTTCTTTGCTTTTAAAGCACACGTTCAATATGCATGGTTGGAATGGATTTCTTGATCAAAATATCCTCTCTGTGAATTTAAAACAGGAGCTTCTACCAGACCAGATCTAGATTTCTTTTAAGCTAGACATCAATCATGTTCTTGTATTTGAGTCCAATTCAAATCTCTTTTTGGTTCCTCTGCTTTATATGTATTATTATAATATATGTAAAATGCATCTTTGCTTATAAATGGACAAAACTAACCAACATATTATAGTAACTAACACAACCTGGTAACTTTGGTAACTATGCCCCCGATATATAAATGCTTGCTGAATCTGTATCCACAGTACATTTAATAAATAAAATAAATTAAACGATTCTGTATTTATTACGAACGCACCAATTTATCCGCCATTAATCGATAGTTTAAAGACAGCCGATGATCAGGGCCTGTCAATCAAAAGAGGACAAGAAAATGCAATGAATTTCTGCTCTGTATATACGTAGGAAATGTTAAGAAACATCACCAGTTTGATGTTCAATATTGATAGTTATTATATGAATTAATAACAGTCAGAAACTTAAGAAATATGAAATTAATCTTCAGAAATCGGCATCGGCAGATATCACTCTGAATAATCGGTATCTGTGGAGAAATTTGGTATCAGTGCATCTCTAGTATTTATAACATGTTAAATGTTATAAATACATTTCCAGATAAACAAACAGTTATTTAAAAAATGAAGCCACATGCTCACTGTGTGCTGAATATCATGTTTTTAAACCCTTGTACACTACAACAGTTGTTCGCAACATGTTGAGAAGCTGCAGTGAAATACAGGAGCAAATAACTGTTCTCAAAAAGTGTAGAGTTCAAGTCACGTCTCAAGTCAATTTTTTCAACCGACAGTTAGTGCCTCTCAAGTCCAAGTCCAAGACTCAAGTTTCCATTTCTGCTAGACATTTCACTCAACCCTTCTTTCTCTCAACCAAACACACTTAACCTGTCTAATACACTTCTTTAATCAACTTCAACAATAATTAAGAGTTTTCCTCTCTCTTATCTCCTTTGACGTGACTTCATCTTTGATCAGATTTGATATCTACATTACGTATTACAGTACTTAATAAATACATTTTTCACAGTTATTACCCGTATTCTACTCGGAATTAGATACTGTTTTTGCCGTCTGCTTCTCTTTGTGGCATCGTCAGTCTTACCAGCACATAAAATAAAGCTGTGGTATGCAATGTCGCGGCATCCCGCGGGGACGTTATGACCCTCGGCCAAAAGTCCTGATGTCTCTTGCCAGTGAGCTCTCTCACCGGGCCATTAAAACAAAGCACTGAGCGTGAAGCATATTTGTCAAGGTTGGTGTGAAAAATCTTCTTTCTTGTTTTTTCTACTTTCATGCTTTTGTAATTACCGGGGCCCATTGATTTCTGGTTTATGTGTGAAATAATTAAAACTGCAAATCAGAAATGCCAAGGATTCCATTGGTGCAGATCAATGGTTAAAGTCAATAGGAAGAGGTGCTTCCTTGCGTTTCTTACCAAGTGATATTTCCACAATTTCTTAGCTTTAGTTACTTGCCTCATCACCCGCTGCTGAAATGAAATCCTTCTTAAAGGAACCATTTATCTAAATTATGACAGAAATTTCCATGTATGGTGAACTGATCCTTTAACATTCACCGTTCTATGTATTTAAATAATCTACCTGTCCTGTCATGACCAAATAGGATCACTTTGGATGACTTTAGCTCTTTAAAATAATCTAAATTTGCTGAATCATATCCTCATGTCATTTACTCTGATTTATTCTAATCTAGAGTTACTGATCTCTGTTTTGGTTAGCATTATCCTGGTACCATTTTAAATCACTACGCCATCTGTATCTTTTTGCTTATACAGCATGTAGCAATACTTCTAACAATGGCGTTGCAACTCACGTGTTTGGCTGCAAGCAGTTTTGCTAAACTACTACATTTAGTAAAAGAAAAAATAAGTCTAATATTTTTCTTTAATATTAAATTAATTCATTAGAGACAAAGTTATGATTAAAATATATGTATAATAAGTGAGCACAAACTGGATTCCTGGAGTCATGTATATCCATAACCGATGTAAAATGGTTGAGTACAAGATGTACAAAAAGTACAAGACAATATTCAAAAGCATTATTTGATCAAGCATCAAGCAAAGGGCAGCGTCTGGAACATCCCTTTCAATCTAAACACTGTGCAACCACTACAAAGCCAGAACCAATGTTACCCATAATCCAAAGAGTCCTTATCTGATTATGAATGCGGGGCAAAGAGGATTTAGGATGAGGCACCTAAATGTTAGCCTATGCTGATGAGGTTTCTGTGGAAAGTATTATGTAACTAGACTATAGCAGTTTAGAAGAGGGTGTCTTTGCTTAGTAAATGACAGCTGAACCGGAGGGCAGGGGCGGCGTTTGCGTATGGCAGTTGCCATACCCTAGCATTCAGACAAAACAGTGGAAACAAAGTGTGCATAATGATGCTCAGTAAAGTACTTTGTTTACCTTGCTGTGTCGAAACTGAACGGAGTTTAATTTATATGGACTGAGCCGAGTGGAATGAGTTTGACTTGAGGAAGGATCAGCGTGGAAGTCAAGGCTGCAGCTAAAACGCGTAATGGAGTTTAATTAATTAGGAATTACTCAAGTGGAATGGATTTGACTGACGGCGCTATGAAAAGTAACTGACATATCTGGCTTTTTTTTAACAGTCACATAATCTCGTCTGCCCAAGCTAGATGTATAAATATTGCAAGATGAATCATATTTGTTACGTGAATAATTCAAAACTATACTCCCTGTGCCGGTGTTGCGCAGTCGCAGTTTATTGCACTAATTATGCGCACAGCTTTTGGATTAGCTGTGTTTTGATTTGAACTTGTCACCTCTGTGCATGTTCATGCATTCTTTAAGTTTTGTGGATTCTTGTACACATCTTGTTTAGATATGATGTGGTATAATTTATGGTTCCGTTACTTGAATGTCATTGGTGTATGGCCAGAGGAAATTTTGTCATACCCTAGGTTTTGGTGAAATGCCGTCACTGCCAGAGGGGTCCTCTAAATTGAGAACTGCGCAGCATTAGAAGTTATACACGAAGATGATCTTTGAACAGCTAGTGAGTCGTAAATAGACACATAACACAGAATGAAGTGTGAAAGGGGCTTATCCCCCCATTTATTCACAAATTTCTAAGATATCCACCACATGTACCATGGCTGACACACACTTATCTGCCTTTCTACAAAGACTACCGGGCAAATGTTACATCAATTAATATTCACAAGCCAAACTAATAGGATTTTTAATATGCATCCTCCCACCAACATTTTAGATCATCTCGATATCCCTTACCTGTATTTTGTCTAGTAATGACAAAAGTGATAACTCTGATGAAACAAAATAAATATATCAAAACTCAAACAATAAGGGCTTTTACAGAAGTAGGAAAAAGTGTGGAGAATAATGTACTGCAGAAGTTCTGGATTTCTTAGAACAAACCACATTTCACATGGATGAAAGGTGTAATTATGAACGCTGCATCCACCAGCTGTTCCCACCACTAGCATTACTGAAGAACAACACTGAGTCTTTCCAAAGCACTCTTGAAAACAGTCCAGTCACTTGCTCACGCACAGTAAACAACCAGAACTCGGACAACTGCACGTGTCCACTGAAGCAGAATGAGTGGAGCTGTATGGACAGGCTCTTCATGAAAATGCATAAAACAGCACAATATCCAATTAATTGCCTGACAGTTTTCAATGTAAAATATGTCGATTTCATTACAAAAATTCACAATTAATACAATTTGGTAGAATGTTTATAACATAAATCACAACCCTCTGAACATTGAACCTGAACCAAAACGTAACAAACAAACAAAAAGTACAGTACACAAATACAAAATTACAGACCACAAAATATGGTCTCAAAAAAATTAATTTACCTTAAAATTAAATGAATTTAACATCAATTAAAATAGTGAAACTTAAAGGGACAGTTCATCCAAAAATGAAAATTCTGTTAACATTTTTTCATCCTTATGTCATACACTGAGAAAAAAAGACTTTTCAAGGTACAATAGCCGTCAATGGGCTTGTAACCTTAAGCGTTCCATTTTGTTTCTCTCCAGGTACAAAACATAAACTGTTGCACCTTTTTGGGTACATAATAGTACACTAAGGACCTGTGTACCTTCAAAGGTACCTTAAATTATTTAGTTCCTCTTGGAACAAAATTGGACCTTCACAGTACCTTTTTTTACGACGTAAGATATTTTGAAAAATGTGTCTTTGGTTTAGTGTCAATACAATGGAAGTCTAAATGTTCTTAATGTTTTTCTGAGGCGAGACTTTAATTTTTGATAAGACGTGGGTGAAAGCTGTAGGCAGATGCCTGAGCGAGTGGGCGCTCGCTGTCTGAATTCAATTTCTGCATTTAGGTGAGATGTTGTCAGGCTGAATGTCAGTGTCATTATTATATCGTTATTTTCTTAACTTGTTACTAAATAAAAAGTCTTTCACCTCAGAAAAACAAACTATCATGTGACTGGCCTGTCAGACGTTATACATTGCTGTACTACAGTGCATGGCTCAAACCAACAATTTTATTAAAAAACTAGTTTGGGAATGCTATTTATTGCCTTAATCTTAATTTATAGGCTGTTAATTCATCAGTATTAGTTATATAAGTCAAAAAAATGTTGTTAGTATTTTAGTATTAGTCACTTGTTTTTATAAACAAACTACATACAGTATGACATCATATATCCTAAAAAGTGGGTCGTGGGTCGGGGCTTGATAACCATGGGAAATGTGGGTCCCACGGCCAAAGCAGTTGAGAACCACTGATCTAGCCAATCTCTTTTCCAGACACACACACACAAAGCAGCACATCGCTTGCATTTAGAGCAGTGTTTACTTCATTTCTGCATAATTTAAGTTGTGTGAGGTACAGTAAGATGTGTGCATTCAGCAGGTCCACCTAATCTAAATCCATCCACACTCCATCATTACAAGATTTTCTCACTTTGTCTACAGTTGAGACAGTGGCAAATAAACTGTTGCTGACATTAACTGGGCCTGGGCTCTCTTTTAAATCAAGCCCGTTCATTTAAACCCACCCTAAATCAGCCTGTGAGTTCAAGCTCCAGTGTGCTGGGAGATTTGTGGCATATTTTAGCCCTATAATTCTGTTTGAAACGTAGACATAAATACAAGGCAAAGGCGCGTTAGACCAACATGTAAAAACGACACTTCTAGCATGAATACTCAAGGTCATTGTCTTAACTTTGAATGAGAGAAACAATTCTGCAGCAGTCACTTACCAATAGAGCACAGCTGTAAATCTGTGATAGCAAAGACAGACTGTCATTGCAATGTATGCAGGACAATCGGATGAAATTATAAATTACAAACCTATAAAATGCAGCATGAGCCTCACTGAAGTATTTCTGTTTATTTAGAGAAAACAAGGGTTCAGTTTGGGTGTGAATACATATGATTTCATTAGTGTTTATACAGCTGCGGGGGAAAAATAAGAGACCATTTCAAATTTTTTTATTTAATCAGCATTTCTAGATGTATTGCGGAGATTCCATGAATTTAGTTTCAACCAAAGAGAACAGACATTTGTACATCTCTAACACCTACTTGAACCTAAAAATCGTATATTTATGTTCAGCTACAAACATGACATTTTAAAAACACGTCTTGGCAGAATATGAGAAGGACCCTGTGAAATTATTCAGTGACGCGTTTGCTAACAGCACCTGATACCATGCATCTGGTAGGAATGTAATCACCTCTTAACACACTCTAGGTCTATTTACATTTTGTAAAACAACGTTTAACTCTGACCGTTGCAGGATGGAAGACACGTGCATGTTCCCAATGGCAATCCATGTGCTTTAGCACCTGGAGGAAAATTCCGCAGATGTGCACAAACATACGCTTTAATACATGATGCATGACTACATTTAAATTCATGCAAGGCCTCCTCCACATCAGATGAGCCACGTGTCAATACTTCAGTCGTCTCCTTGATTTATTCATTGCTTCTACAATCCTATATCATAAATAATATCCAAATAATGGAATCTTTATGAAGATGAATCCCTTTTACTTAGCTCAATGCGTCTTGATGTGTTTTTAGAAGTCTTTCTCTGGTTTGTCCTGTGAAGGACTTCCAAAAGCTTTCGTCCTTTGGTACAATTCCCTTAGTGGGTAAAAGCGCCGTACCCTCACCTACGGCTAGAGTTGTATTAGCAGGCTGCCTATTTATAGGTGTAGCCGAGGTGCAACGCTCCCAAGTCTCTCTCTCCTCTACGAATGTTACCTCTGTAAGCCATTACCATGACACAACATCCAGATGTGTGTGTGCTTGTTTGGCTGAATGTGTGTGAAATGACCATTACATTTATTATTCATGGTAAATGCTTGAAGAGAAATCATTTAGAGTGATGCATTCAGGGGCACCACTTAGACTACCACATCTCTCTCTCTCTCTCACACACACACACACACACACATGCAAACCCATATATTCTAGCAGTCCGTCACTTTCTCAAAATGCATGCTGCAGTGGTCTCAACCTTTAAAGGAACCCCAAAACAATGCGTCAATCATTTAATCCCCTTTCCATTTTTAACCTGCGTCTCCTGCAAAGGAAGTGTGCTAAATGAGTGCCCGATGCTGTAATGTTTGGACACATTAGTGGAGATTCCTCTGAGGAGATGTAACGATATCTCTGCATGCATGCTTGGAACGGTATCACAGTGGTAGGAGAGCGATTTGATGTACAGTACAGTAATGCTTCTTTACTGGCCAGTGGAAGACCAGACACATTTCTAATAAGGTTTGCATACTCTTCTCTTTCCACTCTCACACAAAAATGAAAGTATCTGTCAGTATTTATTTACCCTTGTGTACCCAAATGCTGTTATATTTTCTGTGGAACATAAAAGGCTGCTTTTGAAGAATACCGTGTCTACGCCGTTCCATATGAATAAAAAAACACAAAACAGTATCACAATATCACAAGACTATATTTACTGATAGTTTCTCCCTCCAGGGACCTGTTGACTTCTGAGACCTGATCATTGGAAGAGTGTGAACTCAGATCAATCACATTCTCAACCTGAGAACTCACAATTTGTAAACAAATCATTTTGAATGGTAAACTGAACAAAGAAATTATTCATATTATTATGAAAATGATAAATATCTAATTAAAGGTCCAGTGTATGAAATTTAGCGGCATCTAGTGGTAAGGTTGCATATTGCAACCAAAGGATCTATGCACACCTCCCTTCTCCCTTCTTCCACAAGAGAAAGTGCCCTTTTATTCTGGGGTGTTCTTTTTATAAATGAATATATGTGTGTGCGCACGTATGTATTTCAGTTTGCGCGCAGCTTTCCCTGTCAAACAAATAAAAAATATCAGGTCAGGTCGGGAAATGTTGAGAGTTCCGATGCCTTTCTCCCATCCGCGTCTCCACGCAGGCATGCAGCTGCGCATAGCGCGCAGCACAGCTGTGTAGCAACACATTGTTTGGCACACCAGGCAGAGAGCCGCAGAAGTGAAGCCCTCCCTCCTATCCAGAAGCGTTTGTCTTAGTGTGGAGGTGAGCGGTGATGAACAGACTAGCTACCTGTGCCTCGAATTCAAAGCTAATTATCCAAAAGACAAAACGCAAATATTGTTTTGCTAACATCCATCACTTATGAGCTAGCTAAAGTTTAGCTAAGGCAGTATATCATTGGCATAAGTTACATGCTAACTTAATGGAGAAATGACAGCTGAATACAGTAAAATGAATCGCCTCATTGATATGCAAATCAGGCGTTAAGTAATTAAAATGTGCTAACTTGTATACATTTGTCAGGCATTGCAGATGAATAGGATAAACAAAATAACTAAAACATATCACCAGTTATTAGTTAATATGACTTACATCCAGAGTCTTTTTCCTTGAAATGTTATGTTTAAATATGCAGATAGCTTGTTTTGGTTCATTTAGAAGAAATCTGCAAAAGCAAACAGACGAGGGTATAGTAGGCTTAAAACAAACACATTAATGTGTATTTTGGAAATGTCCTTTCCATTAGAGCAAAAAGAAGACATGAAAGCAAAATAGACCAACATCTCAAATTTGAACAGTACATTAAGGCCCGGTTTCACACACATGGCTTAGCCTAAACCAGGACTATGCCTTAGTTAATTTAGGCTATTTAAGTCGCTTTTGTTAAAATGCCTTAAAAAAAATATTACTGGTGTGCATCTTGAGACAAAACAATGACACTGACATATTTTTATATATGTCAGGGCAGGTTACTTTACAGCTCAAAATTCATTTTAGTCTGGGACTAGTCTTAAGCCTCGTCTGTGAAACCGGGGCTAAGTGTCCTGCCTTAAACAATAACATGATAAGTTTGATGTCAGACTCCTTATCTAATAACTATCCATTTTATATGTTGTGTATGCTGATAGATCTAAACATCCCTCCCTCAAATGTGAAACAAAGTTCTTGTCACCATCAGTGCGCGGGTCAGTAATTATAGTAATTATAATTATGTAATTATAACAACAACAACAATAATAATATTAATAATTAGTTAAGCTGCTGTATTTTTGTATATTGTCAATCAGTTTTTACAGTGCGTTTACATTTTTTTTTGCAGGTTTTTGTCCTGTAAAATAACAAATTAGCGCCAACTGCCTTTTTCAGTTTAGTGTGAAGGTCATTGTTGGTGTCCCAATAACACCAAAATAATTAAAACAGTTTATTGGCATGTGCAAAATAAATCAATTATTAGTGAAAATATGTCTTTTTCCTTTGTGCAGTCATTTATATATACTTGAAACTTTAGCATATAAAACATGCACATTGTGGCTTAGTTTCCTTTGTTCTTGTGATAAAATTAGTGAATTCTAAGGAAGACAATGGTCTCTATATGAACTGATTATGACATTGTTGAAAAATGAAACAACACGAAACAATCGGGTGAGCGTGAGTGATTTAAAAAATAGTTGTTTTAATATATTTAAAATTTTGTTTAGAAAAAACTAAACAAATATGAGAAGTGCCCTTTTTTCCACTTGAGCCCCTGCCCCTCAAAATGTCTGTGCACGTCACTGCACAGGACTAAGATGTTGTCCCGTTTTCACTTCTTTGACGAAGGAGATTTGTCCATTTAGGGCTACTGTAGAAACAACATGGCGAATTCCATGTAAGGGGACCCGCGGTGAACGTAGATAGAAATAGCTCATTCTAAGATCATACATACATAACGCTTCATTATGTAAAGTCATTATACACCTCTGTAGACACAGTTATGTATATTATATTGCATTTCTCTCAATAGATCCTTGAAATGAAAAAACAGACATCGCTACTTCACTCATAATGCCTCACACCAAGCTATTATATGCTCATTGAAAATTTGGAATATAAGCAACTACAGTATTTCAAGCACTTAATACTTTTCTGGCATTTTGGAACTCAACAGCAACCAGCCTCTTATTCCCTTTCATTATGTGGAAAAGAGTGGACAGAATATTTTTCATTTTGCATCCTGCTGGAGGAACGGCATGAGAGTGAGTAAATAATGACAGATTTTTCATTTATGGGCGAACTGTTCCTTTAAATCGCTGGCTCAGCACCCCACACGTATTTTAATTTGAGGGATTTCCTGCGAATATAAAAAAGCTTCCCTCATTCCGACTGCTTGAAGTGCTAAAGAGCAATGCAGATTAAAATCTCAGTGGAAGCAGTCGGTCGTACGGCGCAGTTTGGCACACGTACAGTACAAACAAAACAATTTGAGCATGTTATTGCCTCTCTTTGTGCCTTTGCATGCTATTTACAAAGACTTAACAGAACCTGACAAACACAAATGACACTCCCCTCAGTTGCCTGTGAGGTAAATCAAGGCATTACCACAGCGTTCACAGACCACATGAGTGGCTCAGCCCTTATAATCCACACCAAGTGCAGGAAACAACCCATGCCTTTTGTATTACCACAATCCTCCTGCCCTTTCCATCAGGAGCCTGTATCATAAATTAAGTGGGCGGAGGCAGGCTGAAATCGAATAAGCCATGATTCCCATATAGGTGGAGGAAAAGTCCAACAAAACAGATGATGCGGTACAAAACGTATGGCGGCACAGGGCGTTTAACGCAGTTACGCTGACAACCGTATTCTCGCTTTACTATTCACATGGCCTCGTGCCGTTGTCGTGCTTTGAGAGCATGCTTTTACGATACACTATCACAGACGTGAAATACAATCTTTCCCCACTCTGAACTCTATCCTGGATGCTCCTCGTAAACGATCAGTGATTGAATTTCATCAGCGTCCACCCCACCCGCCCCAGCACGCTGAACCGAGGCTACGCAGGGCATGAAACCATTTCCGCACTGTGAACAAAGACAATGAACGGTCAAATGCGTGTAATAGGATAGATGTGTGCATTGTGCAAGATGAATCATTTCAGAAAGAACACGGTGTTTATGACATTCAAATTATATAAGCAAAAACTCATCAATGCAATGCAATGACTATGGAAAGTAACTGTGGAAATCATGGACACGGTGTTAGAAATATTCAAGTTTGTGTGGCATACGCACTCGCTGTGACTCAGTGAGCAGGGCTGCTCTTTCACACATTGCTCTCGACAGAACTGCCAACGGGTGCCAGCTGCTCGTGATCCATGTCGGCCAAACAAGGCCTTCCAGCACAACTCAAACACCTCTCCGGCTTCTTGAAAACTTCAGCAACAATATTATATTAATATGAAAATATCAAAGCCCTCCCAAGACAACACAAAGCACAGAGAAATCAGGCACCAAAGTTTAACGGCATGTTTTGATTCACATCAAAGTTTTTTTTACCCAAGACTCATAGTCAGTACAGTGACCCCTGTGACCTCTTGTATATTTTTTTAAATGTAGCTTTCATTAAAGGGACAGTTCACCCAAAAATGAAAATTCTGTTTCCTCACCCTCTTGTCATTTCAAACCTGCGTGCAGAACACAAAAGAAGAGGTTTTGAAGAATGTTGGTAACTGAACAGCGACGGTACCCATTGACTTGCATTGGCTTTAAGTCCGTACAATAAAAGTCAATGGGTACCTCTGTTGTTCGGTTACCAACATTCTTCAAGATATCTTCATTTGTGTTCTGCAGAAGAGTCAAACAGGTTTCAAATGACAAGAGGGGAAGTAAATGATGACAGAATTTTCATTTTCGGGTGAACTGTCCCTTTAATAAGTTTAACAAACATTATTGCCTTCTATCATCTAACAGGTCTACAGTGTATCATATGTACAATTGTATTTTTCATGTACATCCTATGTTTTATATATGGTTGAAAACCTCCTGACTTAGGCAAAAAAAGGAAAGCTGTGTTGCTGTATGAAAATGGCTATTGGAAATCTACCGTACCAAACGTCACTGAATGCCACAACACCTTACCTTAGCAGCAACTGAGGAACCTGGCTTCTCCAAGAGGTCCCAAAGTTTCTTCCTCTTGTCTGAGCAGCAGGTGTTATCAAATTCCCCTTCCCCTTCTCTATCTCTTAAAGTCTCTGCTTCTCTTCTGAGCTCCTCGTTCATCTGCTCCTTCTTCTGGTGGTATCGCGCCTGGCAGCACGACTCCAAGTAGATCTCATCGATGCCCCAGTAATCGAGCTCTTGGCCAAATGACAGCGCGCACATTTCCTCCATCATGTGCAGCTTTCCAGTTCTGTAAAAATTCAAGATCGACGTGAACGCGCCAGGGTGTCTGTCGAAGAAGTACTCGTTCTCGTTTAGACAGTAGTCGTCGCAGACTTCCATCAGCGACTCGTGTGTGTTACAGTCTCTGAGCTTGCCTAATCTGGTTCTGGGGAGTCTATCCAAGGTCCGCCATAGGACCTCATGGTTGAGACCCCCGACGTTAAGGCGGACCCTTCTGGACCGAGCCTTGGTCCGGATGATCTCGATAGGCTCCGGAGGAAGCGTCGTGGATCTACCCCCAGGTTTCGGGACCCCCAGACCGGCCTTCTCTGCCATTATGCACAAGAAGACAGGTGGCGCTTACCAGGAAGAGGTGAAAGAAAACCAGAACGGAATCGTAAAATGATGATTATGTTGGGTCCTCCTTAGACGAGTCCCTCCATGGCTGCAAATAAAAAAACGACAGAAGACTGGAATATTGGTGTAATGATGTCAAAACATTATTCTGACAACATACTAAGTCAGACACCTGCTGTTTTCACATGAAGGGAAATTAGATTTTTACTATAATACTATAACTGCAAAACATTACAGCTCAGGTAACGTCCTTCCTTTGAGATTCATTAGGAATACATCACATAGCAAGTGTTTAGCTAAGTACTTCTGGAACACAATGAAATGGCAGCGTTTAATTGGATTTACAAGTCACCAACCTGGGGACAACGAAATCAAATCAAGAACAAACTTAAGCTTTTGTATACTCGACCTTAGTTTAATCTAGTGGAATAATGTCACGTCTTGTTTAAACCAAAGGGAATAAGTAATTAACACAAGCATCATCTCCTTGCCACATTCAATATTCATTATGGGCGATCTATTTAAGGTTAAGTTCAGGAGTCTAATGTACAGTAAGCCGATATGATGAGCAGATAAAAAGGATGTTGGAGAACATGCAATTTTCCTTTTAAAGTATATTTCTTCCTAAAAGCATAAAATAACATTGCTTTATTTCCAGCTGCACAGGGGATAATGCGTACTTAATGCAACGCCTTGTATTTTTTTGCACAATTTAAACTGAACACGTTTCATTCAATTAATGTAATTCATATGAATAGCACTGCATGTATTTTACTGACAGTACAGTCAGTGCGCAAAGACGCAACAGTTAGTCACACATCCGAACAGCACAAGTCTCTCTCCCTCCAACACATATTTTACCCAATCCCATCATTTTATTTTCATTTAGAAGGTAATGCACCAAGGCAATAAAGTATAAAACGTATAGTTTACAACTTCTCGCTGTATTCCTTTTATAACAACAGCTGTCAACAGCATTAAAACTCTTCTTTTCGTTGCAATAACGCGTTCGCCAGACCTTTAACTTTACCACCGCGCCACTAAAACGACAAAGCTTCACTTCACCTCAGCTGTTCCACTCAAACAAGTGACGTCCAGTTATCACGACTTGTCATAACAATGTTTTGACACGACGCAACAAACTATTTCTTACCTTCCTGATGCAAACCACCTTTTGCATATACAAACCGCTCAGTGCGCAAACGGGAGAAAAGACGGCTGCGGGTTTCTTCGCGCCCGGCGTTTAAGATTCCCAGCTCGTAACGGAAGCTTTCATTATTACTGGACACATTTTCCACTCTTCCACATTTTGTCAAACACGAGAAAAGGCGAGATCATCACACAGAACACCGGGGAAATTTCTGCAACTGAAAGAGCTCCTCGCGGCTGCTTAAGAGCTACCCCATCGATGGCTTGATATGGTGAGACTGAATGTCTGCAGATGTCGGACGCGTAAACGCGGAGGGTGCGCGCACTGTGTGTGAAGCGCACTGCAGAGTGACACTGTGCGGGCGTGTGTACGCGCGTGTGTGTATATGGATCGGCTGAAGCATGAGCTGCATCACAGCCTAGAGGTGAAACCTAATTGGATTGGTCTGTACATCAGCAAGGGCACCATCAGATCAAGTAAGGTCTCTTTCCCCCCCTCTCTCTCTCTCTCTCTCTCTCTCTCTCTCTCTCTCTCTCTCTCTCTCAAGAGTTTAGTGGTCCAGCACAAGTGTACAAGAGTGAGAAATTCTGGCTTAAAAATATCCTTATATTATACACTCCCAAGTATGTTTCATACATTTATGAGTATATGCACGACTTGGAAAACTTATGGATACATAAATTTCACTTTAACATGTGAAATGCATTGCCCAATTAAATCCCAACGTCATAAAAATCTAGAATAACATCACAGTCTAAAGTTCATGTTCCATGTGCATGTAAATCAGCAGTCTGTGGTTTCTGTAGCTCAAGTGTCTGGTTCAATTCCTCCACATCCTCATAAACATTGGGTTTTTATGCTTCTTCCAAATAAATCAGTATTATGTAAATGAAGAAAATAAAGTATACATGTATATATCGATGACCTGTAAAATGGGTCACTTGCAATCTTATGACATACAGTAAGGTGCTGGGGCGAACACTTAAAATACACTCCAGCCCGCTTTCCCTGCTGCATTAAAGCCACTGTCAACAATATCTCGTAAATGTATTGAATTTTTACGACTGGCAGCAGTCAATACGTTATACATGACTTGGCAACCAGCCATATACACATAGTGCATCGCTAGCAAATATTGTACAGGGTAAAAATATACACTGTAATTCCCCAGCACTGGGGTGGCTACATTTTTATAACACTTGCCTTGAGTGACCAGTGTAAAGTATGAAGTGCGATTTAAAATTTATAACAGTACCTGAGGATATGTAGTCACAGCAATTATTAAAGATGAAGCAGCTGTATTGAGTTTCAGTCCATGTGGAATGACCTGCCGGCGTCTGTGCTGGTAAAGTTCCCTCCATAACAGTAATGATGCCCCTCAAACGACATCTGCTTTGTCTTTCAGACAGTGCCAAATGAAAAAGATGAAAGGAAGTAATAGTTTGGAAATCATCCATCCATACGCATGAGGTGTCACAGGATTACAGGAGACACAATGGTTGAGGAACAAATGGTGCATGCTATAAATACACTCTTTGTGTATCAAGGGGCCGTGGTTTGATTGGAATAGACATTATGTTGCGGCTCGGTGACGCTCGTCCATAAATGATACTTTGAAGAAAATGAAAAACGGTTGTAATGTACATTCATTTTAGATGATTGAGGAGTGCTGCAAACAGAAAATACAGCAAATTACATTCATTAAATGCGTTTGGTGAACCTTAATATGGGTGTCATGGACGTTACAGAAATGACTATTACCCAATGTTAATGTCTCTCTAAATTTTTACTTGACCACGGCATTGTTGTGAAACCAGACATTATGTGTGCATTATAGTTTTGGCTGAAAATGACTGAAATGTTTTTTTTTTACAAATATAGGGAAACATAAAAACAGACACGTATATTAGGTGGTCCGCACTAGTAAAATAAATGCTCATAAATACACAAAATTATGTTTTACTTCAAATGTTGATGAATTTGTGTGTAGGTTAAGGGATGGTTTACCCAAAAATGGGAAATTCTGTCATATTTTACTCACCCTATTGTCATTTCAAACCTGTATGACTTTCTTTCTTCTGAAGAACACAAACAAAGATATTCTGAAGAAAGTAACAGTGGTTACTCATTTACTTTTACTGTATGGACACATAACCAATGCAAGTCAATGGGTACCGCCGTTGTTCGGTTGCCAACATTCTTCAAAATATCTTCTTTTATGTTCAGCAGACGAAAGAAAATCATACAGGTTTGAAATGACAAGAGGGTGAGTGAATGATGACAGAATTTTCATTTTTGGGTGAACTGTCCCTTTAAGGGGTTCAACGTAGATAGCCTGGGTATAAAAACTGCAGATGTAAAATAGCCTTTTGGCTAATTCTGGCACATTGTACATTTATGTATAATTAATGTGCATTGTCCCTGTCAAATAAACCTGAAATGAAATAAAAACAATGGAAGTCTACGATATGTCCTCAGTAATATAGTGAAACAACCTGGGTTTGTGTGTGCGTGTGTGATTAACGTTCGTCTCTCAAATGATGGATGATCAATACATCTGTATTGATTTCTGTGACTCCTGTGTACAGTATAGTCCAAAATACACCATAATGTGAGGGTGAAGGACAAGGTGGAAAACTATAGATGAAATTGTGACAAAGGCATCGCCATCATAATTACTCGTTTTAATCTACTGCCACTGCAGTTCAATAAAAACATGCTTGTGGCTGATCATCTGCCTACACCGGTGCACTGTAATTAATCTTTCTGTTGTGTCTCTCCAGTGTGTGGATCTTATGGGAATAGAGTAGTTTGCACGTGTCTTAAGTTAACACAGTTTACATTTGTGTCCTATTAAAAACGTTAGGCTACTTATTGGCTACACCACCCAACTAATTTCTTAAAACCACCAAATATCAGAAAAGCCATACACAATGTATAGGTATTGGTATGTGTTGACATCTGTATCCTCACAGTGTAAATAAAACTTTTATTGTTTCGAGGCATTCTGGGACGTTGCGTGCATGATGATTAAAAGATACCGAGTTCCAGCATCTTTAATTATAAACTTTATGCCAGCATTGTGTCAAAGCACTCTGCGTTACCAAGACTACAAAACATTTTGGGAATGTAATGCATGTTTAATACTCAGTATCATGTGGGCATGTGTGTGTAGGCAGTTGCCATAGGAACACCAATCCTAGCATCATGAACAAGTAACATTTTAGCACAGCAAAAGGGTTATGCCTCAGAGCTAGAATTGCACAATGCTATCAATATATCTGATTGATTTATACTCAAAGCAACACAAAACATTACGGCCTATAAAAGTAACGCACAAGTGCTTGCAGTTGCAGTATACTGTACGTATGCAAGCGCATGCTTGGTGCATGTGTCACACGTGTTCATGCGTGCCAGTGTAGGTATGTTCATGCATGTGTGTTAGTGGGTGGGTGTTTATAGTTGGGTGCTTACGATGGGATACAAGAAAATTGTTTTAAGATGACCCTGTACAATAGGTAGTTGGCTACACTAGTCCCAGTCCCAGTTTCTCAAGAGGGTCCAGTATTTTCCATTTCCCATTTGTTGTAAATCTGTCTCCCTCAGACATCCTGCTGCCCCTCCAAATATACACAAAGCCCCCCGTTTCTATGAAACCAAAATAAACAGCATAACACACACATAACTTACAGTTATCCTAACACTTCCATATGGACACGGTTAAAGCAGATTCAAGAATGTGCCACTAGCTGCAATTACATGAAACAATTGATGCTAGTGAGCCTCTCTGTTTATTTACTCTGTGTATGTGTATGTGTGTGGGCATGGAATTAAGTTATCAGAGAGTTGAGAAGGGGGGGTTGTTAGTGGGGGAGGTGGACGGCTATAATTTAAGTGAACGTGTACAGGAAGGAGAGGCAGCAGGAATCGCTCGGTTAAATTATAATAATAAGCGGCCAATCGATGCAGGACCCCTTGCTAAAAATAGAAGCATCTCTGGATTGGATTGCTATGCGTGTGTATCCATACAAGAGGGGTCAAAGCTGCACGTGTGATGGAACCTGTCTAGACCACAGCATTTTAAGACAAACAATTCACTTAATGAGAACACATTTTTTCAAAAAAGATTTTTCGTGTATTAAAATACATTTTTAAAAGATAACAAACTTACCATTAATAGATTCATATTCATATGTGCAACGGACATAATCAATATTCAGATTGATCAATGTAGGTTCTTCAAAGGTCAATTCTTAAACTTTATAATTCTTCAAAGTTAGTTTACATCTTTAGTGAAAGGTAATAAAAACCAATGTTGGAATAAAAGTGTGTCTTTTCTTTAACGGTGTTGAAACATTTGCACATGTTTAGGCCGATGTCACAAGTTTTATTTATCTTTCATGATTTCGCTGCAGTTACATTAGATTTTATTATAAACTTGGACAACAAGAAAAATGAATGTTTTTTCACGAAAACCTCTGGAACATCATGACAGTAAAGACTTTGGTAATATAATATATAATTCGGTTACACAAACAATGATCACAATAAACATAACTGTGTTCTCTACCTTGGACAAAGCATAATTTTAACATAAGAATGAATTATTTATGCATTTTATTGCTTTTTCTGCTGAAATGCTCATTACCGTATTGAATAATATGTTGCATTTTCAACAGAGTAAAATTTAACTATTCTGAAAAAAAACAATTGTATGTTCTGAAATGACAAAAAATTGACAGACTATTCATGTATTATAAAAAAGAAGAAATAGTGGAAAAAAGAAGCGTGCTTGCATCCACACACACACACACACAGTAAAAGTTTGAAATTAATGTCCTTAAACATGTCATACCCATGTTTTTAATAAATCAAGGAAATTTGTTGATTGAGTGTTTTTAAGAAATTCATGTACGACATCTTGAAACCAAAATTTCGTGAGAATCACCCAATTTTTAAAAAATGTATATTTTTATACATTATTATATATTTTGTATATAAAATAAATAGAAAAAAGCGGTGCCAACAGAACTGTCTTCTGTTAGCCGGCTTCACAAATGAAGTGAGAGACCTGGAATGATGTACTTTTCAATTCAATGATTAATGGATTTCTAAAGCGCAAGGCTACGGGAACACATTAATGAAGCAGCCGTTGGACCAGCACCGTAGTCTTGCCAAGGGGGATGGGGGGCGGTTGAAGTCAACAGAAAAAGGCAATGGCACCCATCAATTTGTTTGCTGGTGTATATTTAGTAACACTCAATCATAAAAGACACTGTGATAAATAATATTATTCTACAGAGAAATCCTCTGCTCGGCACAACAGAACACAAACACCCGTTTGAATTCACACCTGCACGTCAGGGCATAAGAGAAACACAGCAGTAATGCATCAACTACAACTGATGGGCAATACTGTAACTCAGATTATATTAATAATGTACTTCTGAATGGGATTCTTTATGGTTGAGCCGCAAACAAGTGCAGCCAACCAGCATTTTCAAGCATATAGGGTTTACTGTAACAGGACTCCACAAAACACAATCTTTCATTGTTCTCAAACATCTAACATGTCTGTCCCACACACAGACTCTGAGATTAATGTGCCCACACAAACTTTTCTGAATACTAACAACATTTTTGTAATATACAGATTGTTGCATTTTTTATTTTATCATCCTAAATGTGTTGCCTCCAGGTTGGATAGTGTCTAAGACTCATTTGCATAAATGCAGCAGTTGAATGACTTTAAGTTATCGTACTGTATAAGCAGCAAGGGATATTTTAGTGTAATGTAAAATCAGCACTTTCTCAATATTATGAAGAAATAAAACTCTGCCAATTAGACTCTAAAAAGAATTATGGTTGTGTAATGCTGATCTGTACTGCTGTATACAAACCCCCCTGAGATGTACAGTTGAACGACTAAAACAGAAAATAAATAACATTATTTCGTTGTTGTTTTTTTTTCAATCTTGTACATGTGTTGCAGGGTAGCGACTGACAATAAACAATATTCAGATGTTCAATGTAAGTTTTTCAATGGTTGATTCGTGAACTCTTATTTTAGTGTAGAGTAATAAAAACTTATGATGGAAAGACGGTGTGTTTTCATTTGGTGTTGAAACAGAAAACAGTATGTTTAGCACCCCAAAAGTCCATTCAAAGGTATAAAGTTAATGACATGGACAAAGAATGAGAATGTAAAGAAAGAGAGAGAGAGAGAGAGAGAGAGAGAGAGAGAGAGAGAGAGAGAGAGAGAGAGAGAGAGAGAGAGAGAGAGAGAGAGTGTTGATCCTATTAGTTTGCTGTTCATTGTCCATTTACAGTAACATATACAGTTATAATCCCAACATTAACGTTTTTGCCTGGGATTCTCGCAGTTCTCTGCGTTATCTAAATAATTTTGCCATTTATTTTGTGCTTGTACGGATTCCTGGATTAATGTAATTTTATTTCTATATTCAGTCTCTCACATGGTTCAGACATTTCTCTCCACTCATGGTAAACCTCAGACCATAAAAAATGTACATTCGCTTGACTGTAAACAGAAATCCCCAGGGTCTAGTTTCTCATTAAAAGTCACCTGTCTGCTCAGGCCAGCCAACAAATGGAGGGCGATCTAGTTTCTGATGAACGAGAGCTTGTTATTTACGCTTTGCCAGCACATTGGTATCATATCGCGAGGCTGAACTACTTCCTGACGTTCCACCGTGCATGTGATGCTTGCTGGCTGTCTTCATTTGTATGGACAGCCAATTTTGTCTCTTATGGTCTCTGGTAAAAGGTCAGAGACAGGGAGTATTATTTCTGCCGTAATTGTGGTTGACAAAAGCTTTCTGGCTACAAATGGATGAGAGAAAATAATGTCATCTAATTGTCTTTTCTAATTTAGCTGAGTGAAGTCCTCAAGTTCATGTAATTGTTTACTGTCAAAATCATTTTGTCTAAATCTAATAAGGAAATGAGGGCAGAAATGGCAAGCTATCTCTCGCATGTATTCAGCCAATAACTTCCTATTTCTGACCAATAATGGTCATTGGTGAACACTTGCAATAAGGCTTTTAATGACTGTCTGTAATTGCTCTAAGCAGATATGATGATACATTATTCAGATTGAAGTATTGTTTAGCTTATTACAGTATCAGTACAGTACAATTTACGTGACTTTAGCGACACGGGACAGAATGTAGAAAACCACCATTCACTCACCCCTTACTATTATTTGGCTCTGTCCCACACAAAATGTATACCAACCAGATGCTGGGCCTTGTTAATATTCAAAATCACTCTCACTTTCTAATTCAAGCTTTTGATTATTGATGTTTGTTCAAAGAATAAGAACTTATGGGTCATTTAAAGTTGTTAATAAAAGGTCATAGAGGTTTTAACTCATTTTTGAATTATTGTTGTTTTACAGTAAAACCCAGTCACAATTCAGATGATTCAAATGATTTGTGTTTGCTTTGGTAAACATGGACATGGTTCAACACATATACTGTAGTATCCTCACTATTATGAAGAAAAATACAATAAAATACAATAAAGTTAAAAATGCATTCTCATGTGCACATATGGATAATATAATTCAATAATTGACAGAGTTGGTCAGGACTTATTTCAATACGTTGTGTTATAACATCATGAACTATATTAAATAGCTAATAGTTAAGTCAACTTAATTTAAGTTCAATATCCTGAAAAACAACGAATTTGGACATCCAGTGCAAGGTTTCGGAAGGACAGCGACGATATACAAGTTTTGGGAGACCGCATTATTTCGGGTTGTAAGTTATAAGGACACTGAGTATACACACATAATGTATATATTGTAGGTTTTTATACAGTAATAAAGACTCCAAAACTATGCCAAATATATGCGTCAAATAGAAAATATTGACATAAAAAGGACAGTTTCCCTTTAATATTCTAAACTCCACCAAAAAGCAACTTTGCTTGCCACTAGAGTCATTAAACTTTGATGGTCCCTTATAGCCGAGTGATTGCAAGAACGACTAACACCATTTAAAATAAACCTACAGAATACTTAAACTCATTAATGCATTCATGAATCAGTCGAATGTTTACCTCATTAGCATTGATTACGTGTCTGCACAAGTAGGTCACTTATGCAAACAAGCACGGTATCAATAGCACGTACAACACGTGACGATGCCTTTGTGTAAATGCCGTCTGAAGTCCCAAATGTCATGTTTATATTACATCTTTTTTCTTAATACTTTGTCTGTTACAAGCCAACTTGTTCCTTGTGCCCTATCATCAATCCTATTTATATCTCAGCAGATGAGATCAGCCATGAGAAAATGAATTTAAACCTTGAAAAATGAGAGGTCGCTGAATAAAGTGACAAGCAGGGAAAGTTAGTTCAGCGGCCAATGTGAATTAACCTTTGGATCGAGCGATCAGATCGCGGCTCACTTTGTTGAAAAGATGGCAGGTTTTGAAATCGCATGCTGTGATCTTTGAGGACATCGAGCGAGAGGTGGTACAGTCTGGAAAAGTTTGCCCCCGGGGTCAGTTTCAGGGTATCACAGTCTTTGCGACTACCTCTCTGCGTACTTGGCATAATTGTAATAGTGCACCTAACAGTGTAAGCCATACCTGAAGGGATGTCAGACTCCGTCTCTTTAATTAGGCTGTCGAGGGAGAGGTAATTAACCTAATACAGTTTAATTACACAGAGTGTGTGTCCCTGAATGTTTAATCAAATGTTTATTTTGGTGTTCAATTCTGTGTGCAATAGACTGCTATCATTAAACTTTAAATGCAAACATTCAGTGCATAATTAAGCATTTTCTGCTGGCCGCAAATGTTGTCTACGGTACTCACACCCAATGTAAATTTTGAAACGTGATACATTTCTGAGTACATCAAGAAGAAACTGTATACTGGGACTTTACACATCAAGAACTGAAAAGTGGGGATCTGGACCTGAATGTATATTAATATATGAGAGGTAGTTGAAAAGGAACAGGGATCAGTGATGTCAGCCTTATTTTAGAGGCGAGGCAAATTATTTCACTTTAAAGGAAGATAATTAACCAAATGAATCATCCACCGATGAATAAAGCCCAATATAAATAAGGAAAATAAAATGAATGCTTAGTATCTTGTTTTCCATAACAAATATCCAACATTGTGTTTAGGGGTGGGGTTAGGGGAGGGGCTTCAGTATGGTATTTTTCTAATAATCGTATGTTTTTGTACGATTCACATCGTACGAATTGATACTGTAGGAAACGTTTTCCTCGTCGAAGCAGAGACCAGGAGACGTTGGGATATCTTTCATACAGAAGTTCTCTTTATTGAGGACTCGCTGTGCGTCGCTGTGGTCATCCAAGTCTGACTTTTAATTCAGTACAGTAGAGTTTTATACCTTTCAAGGGGGCGGGATACATAGAGGTGGAGATGATTTACACAAAGCATGCAAATGCAATACAGGAATCAGCCCGTTACCGGAATTGTCCCAGCCAAGGTCTCATCAGCATAACAGTGTCATTCAAATGCATAGGTGCTAATCCAGTCAGCCTGACAGTATTGCCCATACCTTCACATTATCATAGAGACAAAGGCTTAGCTGTGCCTTAAAGCTTAACATTCAACTTTAACTTGGGACCCTGCCCAATGGTCAGGAAGTGAATAAAGACAAAAGGGTAATGTCTCAGACAACTGGGCTGCCTGACTTGATCTTCTTAGAATGTAATCGTCTTTACCTCAAAATGTGAAACATAATGTACATACACCTCTGAAAACATAGTTTTGTATATTATATTGCATAGATACTCCAAAAAATGACGCACTGGACCTTTAAGTCTTGTTTTCTAAACAAAAAATGCAATGGTGTAAGAATTAAGCTTTACCTCTTCTTGCCACATTTCATAGTTTCTTTCAGGAAACAAGACTTAATCTTATTTTAGGTCACTTGTCTTCTTAATAAAATGTATCTTGGTTTAAGAATTGGTAGATATTTGTGCTGGAAAACATGACAAAAATACTAACATTGTGTCTACACCGGATGCGACCAGCACAACGTGACACACGGCTTGTTCTAATGGGATTGTCGCTTAGCACCACGTCCGGTGTAGACACGGTGTTAGTAAATTCTTTTTTTTTTGCAGTGTATGTGTCTTTAAAAGAAACTTCTTATTCTGGTATCTTGACATAGAGGTGTCAAAACAGATATACAGTATATATATTAATCCATTGAAAAAAAATTCTATACTGTATATGTCTGCTATGCTCCCTGTAAAAAAACGTAAAATATTCACGGCGTGCCACTTATCTGACATTGCCAGCTGGACACTCAGATAAGCATCATTTTAATAGCTCTGGGAGGCATGGCAGTTTAAATAATTACATCTAAAGGTGACTTCCGATTTTACAACAGCGTGAGCATGCATGTGCACTAAAGGAGAAAGGCCGTTTTCACTTGATCTCCAAAAGTCACTGAAGCAAATAGATTAGATTGCAAATTAAGATCACAATCTGAGCGTTCTCGACCAGAGATAAGGATGAATCGATAGGTCTCACGCCGGGTCACGGAACAATTTAAAGGGAACCTTTTAAAAGCGAGCAGAAAGTAAGAGAAAGCACATTTCCTTTGCATCAGCATGTGCAAAAACCAGTGCGATAAGCAATGAATAAATTATTGCCGGTTTTACTGCAAGGTCAGCTGGGTGGCATGTCTTCTCCCATGATATTTCATCCTACACGAGGAAGAACATACCCCCACACAGGTCAAACTCTTCAACCTTCCTCATACAGCGCGCAAACTATTATTTTTACTTGTTTTAACTATTTCATACGGCTCTTTAGTACATGCCTGGATAATGATTCTACACCAGGACTTAACCTTTGCATGTGGGAAGATGTTTGCTATGTATGTCAAAAAAATCACTGAAATTAGACACAGGTCATGTTGTATTCCATACACCAGCAACATCTTGTATATCTAGTACAGTATTAATCCAATCTTGTGCCAAGTTTTATCTTTAAAGCTTGTGATAATTTAAGTGATGAAAGGGGTAATAATGCAACGGCCTCTTCACAGGACTGAGAAACTTTTGAGAGGTTGTAAATATCCCTATAATATGACCAAATTCATTATTTACAATGTGCTGAGCTGGTATGTTTAGAGATTTATTTATGTGCAACCTCCCATGCACAAACATTTTTTGGATCCATTTCAGCATCTTCAAATGAGATCTTTTACATTACCAAGGTCACGTTGTTAAGTTGGCACGTTGCATATTTTTACCAGTATTTATAGCCCATTACAGCTCCGGTTTTAATTTTGGTACACGCTTATTAAAACGTGTCAGGATTTGAGAGGTATGTCTCGTTGCGTGTTGTTTTTTTAGTGCAGATGTGAAGCAATAGATCCAGCGTGTTTATGAGTTTTAAGCATTCATTTCAAAGTGCGCAGATAGAGCACACTCAGCACTGATGAAATATTTGAAATGCAAATGTGGATTTTAATGCGTTGAAATTGAATGCGTTTTGATGCGTTCACTAATACCGTGCATTAATGTAAAAGCATTATTTCAATCATAGTTAAAAGAACAGTTCACCCAAAAACTTTATTTACTCACCCTTAAGTTGTACCAAATATAAATTTATGAACACAGAGAAAGATATTTGGAAGAATGCTTGTAACCAAACAGTTCTTGGCCACCATTGACTATACTAGAAAACTGTGCTTTATACATTTCTTTGTTCAGTTGAACACCAAAGAAGATATTTTGTAGAATGTAAGAAAACAAATAGTTCTGGGGCACTTTTGTCATTTTTCCTACTATTGTAGTCTACGGTGGCCAGGAACTGTTTGGTTACAAGCATTCTTCCAAATATCTTTTTCTGTTTTCATCAGAACAAAGACATTTATACACATTTGAAACAACTCGAGTGAGAGTAAATGACAGAATTTTTATTTTTGGGTGAACTATGCCTTTAAGGAAAACTCCCCACACTGCATAAATTATTTGTTCCTAAGGTAACCTAAAGATACCTAATAACAAAAATGAACTAGTACACATATTATTAAATATAACAATTTAACATGGCTTTATAAAACTTTTTTATCATTCTACCATATATTTTATATTATATTACGTTATTTTATATGTTACATTATATCATAGGTTAGTTCAAGTACAAAACGATCTGTAAAGTAGGCCAACAACTGCATGTCACCACGTTTTACAGTTCACTCTCAATTAATTTATTCCAGTGTCCACAAGGTGGAGATATGCTCATTAGCTATTACCTGTATTTTGGTTGTTTGCCATCTCCAAACCAATGCAAATGACCTCATCCTTCATAGCTTCAAGGGGTTAATACATTAACACTTCAATCCCATTTCTGCGCGATTTCAATGCACACTGGCAAAAACACAGGGAATATCAAAGGGAATTCCTTCCTGTGTGGAAGATACAGAAAAATAGTCCAAGCTTCAATCAGTGTTGTGCACCGATCTTGAGGACTATTTTTCTATCCAGTTGCAATCCTCTGTCACGGACGTGTTCACCAGACGTCTTATTATGATGCTTGAAGGGTTTCATGCGCTTGATTGCACCGACGACCTCTGGTATTGACCTTCATGAGTGGCTCTGCGACACCTTTCATTATCTCACACACTTGACATCTCAAGCCGGTACATTATATCTTTCCTGCAAAAAAAGCTGAGCATCAAATGTGCAAAGGTTAGTATATGATCAGTATGTGGTACTCCGTCTCTATTTCTGAGCAAGTGGCCTTGGTTTAGAAATTAGACAAAGGCATCAAACCGAACCACAGATGGTGCCGTGCTTAAAAATAAGATTAAAGCAAGCACAGGGTGGATGGGTGCAGTTTTACAGACTGACAAACCTGTCTCATCTCTCGTGCAAAACAGGTACACCAATGGGCATGCATCAATGTATTAAACTTATTGGTCCTTCGTAACTTTGTAATATACTTGACCTGTTGGTACTGTATATACAATTGTTTTTATGTACAATATGCCAATACTGGTCATGTTTCTTACAATATGTCAATAAGTAAAGATCTTCAGATAATTAATATGACTTAAAGCACCAAGGTGAAGGCCGACAATGAAATATCTGCTAACCGTACCTCAGAGGTTAAAGGCCCGCTGCAATGCCTTGACGTAATTTCAACTGAAAAATGCAGAGAGCGCGAGATATATAGAGTGACCCCGCCCCCTTTTAAAATAACCAATAGCGTTCCTTTTCGGCACACAGTCAGCAAAGTCTGTCGAAAAGAATAGGAAGATCAGTGATACCAGTGATGTGTCATTTGAAGCTTGTCATTTACATTGGTGAGTGACACGAGCGTTTGTCTTCTCCTTTACTCACCAAGGCTGTGATGTGTGATCTCTTCCATAGAGCCTTAACATTCAACATACTGTATAGACTTGAAACGGGTCAGATACTGTACGTTTTGTTTTCTCAGCGGATTTGCGCGTATGATCGTGTCTCTGAACCGGAGGACACTCACGTGCAACCGCTCTCGTGACACTAACTCGAAATTAAGACTTTAATGTAAATTTTACACTGTCTGGATCCTCCCCTATCTGCCATCTAGTGCATCATTCACCATGTAGGACATAATAAATGTGCGAACAAGTGGCTGATATGATGCGCCACTTCCGCAGCTCTGCCAGTGAAGGGGGCGGGACTCTTCGGATTCTAAAGCGGATTTGATTGGACAAGAACTTTGACGAGAGGCTGAAGTGTAGCATGATGTCAAGGAATTTCTAGATTTGTTTGAGCGCACTGCCAGACTGTCAGTTTTGAACAGTTATCTCCTAAATGCGAAATTTGTCAGCAATTAATAGCATATCAGTTTATTGACGTCCTTAAGGCTCACTCATTTTTAATAAAAGAACAAAAACGTTCGTTTTGATTTCACTGGGTCTTTAAGGGAGGGCCAGATACAATTTAAAGACAATAAAAAAATACGGAAACTAATCCAGTGGAGTTTATGGGCCATCGACAAAAGAGCAAGAGATGCAACCATACATCTTTCTGGGGTTTACTACTATAAAGAAACTTTAAGAGCCTTTGCCTTTCCTAATGCATTACTTGAGGACGGAACATCAATAAAGTTTTGGAAAATTAGGTTTTATTTTACACAAATGCAGAAACACTCTTAAGCCATTTATTTGCACTTTAATGTCAAGTAACATTATTGATGGGAATTTCTCCATAAGAACCTATTAAATAAATTTCGAGCTGAAAATGAAATTGGAGATCTGCTTCCATTCGGACACAACAGGTCAAGCAGTGATTTTGGGTCACGAGGTCTACTTTGCATTCGGCTATCCAATTCATCAAAAAGGTGTTCGGTTGTGAGTTTCGCTGGCCAGCAAAGTTCCACACCAGACTCAGTAAATCAAATCTTTATAAATCCAGGATATCATTGTATAGAGCGTGAAGATTTATCATCACTAGAATTTAAGAGCCTTGCCAAAACTAGGCAAGAACTTAGAACGAGATGTCCACATAACCTTGGCCATTTTTCCTCTGGGTAGATGCCCAGCATTTGTCCTATTTTTATATTTACTACAGTACATTATATATAAATAGATCCTCAAATAATCAGGAGAGTTCTATAAATATCAGGCTGATGTTGGAAGTGCCTTTTGAACACTAGACATCTCATACCAAGCTTTGCGGCTCTTTCTAATTGGAGACAAAGCACTAATATAAATTCATAAATATTTTATATACAGTAATTAATGTGGCTTCTTTTTCTGGGAAGGAAGCACAAACAGACTATAGGGACACACAATTAGTAGTCATGCTACATTGGTGGTTTTAAAACTTTCTGACCATTTGAATTGGACTTTGAATACTCAAATGAGATTATGAGATGCTTGATTGTGGGCTATATGTAATATAATATATCTGTCAAGAGCTAAATAAACATTTATACTCTTCAGTATTCACACTTCTCACAATCTATTATCTCACCCCTTTTGAGATAATACAGTGTATACATTTTGCATTATGTCATTGTAAAGCATCTTATTTATGTATAGGTCACTTGTTTTCTCTGTTTATGCGGCTTTATTGAAAAGTGTGAAGTTTTTTTTGCCTGCATAGACACTTAATTCAAACTGAATTGAAGTACTAACTACATTTACAGGGGCTCCCAGAGAGTATTTTGGGGTTAATGCTCAGGTATAATGAAGTTGGAACAGGATTTGACCTGTAAGTCTTGAGTTCCTGGCTCACATCTGCTTGGAAAAGAGCCTGTGACCTTTGTGCTAGCACTTTATATCCTCAACCACCAGCACACCAACAACATCTTGTGTGTTTTATAAAAGCCTTCATCCACTACTCTTTTCAGTAACAAAATTAATATAATGATGAATGTTTTATGGTTTGTGCAGATTATATGTTACCAACCAAAATTAAGATTTAGTTTGAACAAAATCAGACTAAAAGTAGATTGATTTTTTTTAAGGATTATTGTATCTTTAATGTTTTTATATTGTACCTATTTTTTTCTAGACAGCAAGGGGAATAAACAGACAGCAAATTGAAATGGTTGCTTAAGACACCGACTCTCAGATGTTTCTTCAGAGACATGAAAATGTCACATAAGTTTAGTTTCAGAAGTGTTTAATTCTGAACTTCAAAGTACAAAACTACAAAATGGCCAGCATTTTGTCATATTGTATATAAATATTATAAATAGTGTTGGAGTATTTTGTTTCAAGCCTGTTACTTAGGAATACAGTTCTTCTATAGAAACAAGACTGCAAGCAGACTACACACTTGATTTAAACTTTTCACCTCAGTCTGGTCCTGTGAAGCTGAGGATCAGACATTAAGCCATAAGGAAGAAATCTGGAACGTCTAAAACTTCATCAAAGTAAAAAAATAGAAGTAGATCAAACTTAAAGTACAGTGTTTAAAAGCTTTCAACTTAAAAGCCACATCTATATCTGTCATATCCATAATGACTACTGCATAATGTACGTAAGTGGTATGTCACAGTTACATTAGCGGCTGTGGTAATTTGGTTTCAACTGTTTTTTTGTACTTTATGTCTCCAACGTTTATATGTTTACTGTATATTTATCTGCATAATTGAATTTAGTTTAGTAATCTACTATTATTACAATAATATACGTTCATGTGTTAGTCACTTTCACAATTGTGGCAAAATTGGCTTAATATGCACCATTCTGTGAAATCTTTGAAATCAGATCCTGAATCTTTTAAACAGTAGTTGGCAAGTTATTCTGTAGATGTGCGAGTTTGCCCATGACAATCTCTGCATTAGAGGAAAGATCACATTTTTTGTCTCTTACGATTGTATTTCATTAGGTCTCTTGGAGCAGTATAAAGACACTCAAGTACAGACAACTGGGTACATTGCTTACAGCGCTGGTAGAATCTAAATCCACCAAAACCATGGTTTTGTAAGAACTGTATACATTCGGATAGGGTAACGGACAGGAGGAAAAAACTTCCAAAACGCAAATAATAAAATGCAACTAACCATATAATCATGCATTGTTATGCTTAATCAAAAATACATTTAAATGATCTACTCCACCATATGGATTATGTATTTTAAAAAGGTTCAGTAACATTAAGGGAATACATAATATTTCTGGAATGGAAACATTCACTGTTTTCAGGTTAAAAGCAAAACAGTGAACCAGCTACGTCTGATCTCACAATTCGTATTCGTAACTATTTTATGAGGTGGCTTATTCATACAAATTCGTACATTGCGAAACGTACAAAAGCATATGACTATTAGATAAAAGCAATACTGAAGCCCCACCCTAACGTCACTGGCGCAAAAGCAAATCGTACTAAAATGTACGAATGAGATCATACGAATTTATACGCCAATATTAGCCATATAGTGAAACTGCAACTGCAGATGTGAAATTATTTCCTCCCTTTTTTTTGGTTGAAAAAAGTACATCACTGTCTGTTTTCTATTTTACACACTATCCACAATTCACTAGAATAGTGCACAATGTGAATTAGGCCACACCTACACCTACAATAAAAACGAGCAAAGAAAAGAACAGGATTTATCCACAACTATTTGTTTGGCATAGTACTACTTTAAAGGGTTCACCCAATAATAAAGTCTGTCATCATTTATTCACTTTCATATTATTCAAAACCTGTCTTGACTCTTTCTTCTGTGGAACACAAAAGAACATATTTTGAGAAATGTCTCAGTGATTTTGTGCCCATACAATGGAAGCCAATGGTGTTTGGTTACCAACGTTCTTCAAAATATCTTTTGTGTTCTGTAGACAAAAAAAGTCATGTAGGTTTGGAATAAAATGGGTGATTTTATCATTAAGCCTATGCCATGGTGCTATCTGTGTTGTCTTACCTCTTAATGTCTAATGTCATAATCTAATAGTCTCTGTCTGTTAGACCTTTGTGCCTTTTTATGGCGGCCTTTGCCATGCTATTTACTCAGTGGTGAAAATCCACGTGCAATTATGTTCTTGGAGGAAATTACTGAAATATGACCATGAGAAGGCAAACAATTATTCATGATTTCACACATGCAAACAGGTGTTTCCACAAAAGTGAAAAGCAGCCAATAAACGGCAAGATAAAAATCTCACACAGAACATGCGCGAGTACACCAACAAAAGTGTGTAAACATAAGTGTGTAAACATTAACATACAGGGGGGCATTTTCTTATTTTCTTACCTCTATGTCCAAAGGGTTCATTTATATAACTAACGAATAACTTTTTTTAATGAAGAACTTTTTTTAAGATACCATTTGCCACATTTGAATGCACGTGAAATGGAACGATGGATTCAGCACAATCTGTTTATCCGCTAAAAACACAAACATGATGGGTATGCCTCTGTGTTTAGTTTACACTTTTATGTTTATAAATAGTCATGAAGTAAGAACAGCTGGCTAAATTTCTCTTGCCCACATCTCATAAATATTTCTCTCTACTTGAGGGTATTTCATGGACCGTTGATGTAATGAAAGTTTTAGATAAGTTTAACAAACTGCTGAGAGCAACATCCTGGTGTTGATTAGTAGTTTCCTACCCACTCTTGATGCTTGTGAGTGACCAAATTTTTATGCATTATGTTCACAAATTTTAAACTACACAAAATGTAACTGTTGAGAATGTATCGGGCATTAAACAAGCATGTAACATCCACAGTATAAGTACATGGTAATTCTTGATATCCCCAATGATACGGCATAATCCCTATAGTTAATGATATATTTTATCAAATAATACTTCTTGATAAACAGTATGCCTACTTTTAATTCCACCCTTTCTTTTCCCAAAGGAATGATGCTTAATCCACATGATCAACGCCCCAGGGAGTCCAGCTCCTACTTACACTACTTTGTGATAAAATATGGAGAGGATTTACTGTACCTCATGAGAGATTGAAGCGTGAGCTTCACCAGATCATGTGTCTTAATGTTTGAAGGTTGAAGTTGCTGGGGACAAAAAGTGGATATCTAGAAGACAAGCCTTTAAAAATATAATAAATATTGATCTTTTAACTTATCACAAATGCCAAAAGCATGTGACACTGTGAAATGATGTTGTGAAAGGTAAAAGTAATAATATTTATTACATTTTATTATATACTCCCAACTGATTTTTAAAACTCAAAAACGGATTATTTTAACTTAACTTTAACGGAATTATTTTTTATTCAAGTTGGAATGAAAAATCCAAAATGTCAAATTAAACATATTTTCAGGCTATCATGGATAACATACAGTACGTGACCCTGTCTGTGAAATCCCAGCTAAAGTCTTACAATCTAAAAAAATAGGGGCATCAAAGGTTGATTTCAGTCATTCATTTAAGTATAATTTCAATCTTTCACATGGCCTTTCCAAGTAAATATTAAAGATATATTTTCACGGAATGTTCATTACATTATGTAGTATGATTTTATGTAAAAAACAGTAAATCACCAAAAATGACTTTTAATTTTACAGTCACATATTTTTGACTAAACTATCTTAGTCGTGTTTTAAATGCTTCTAATGTTCTAATTTTCCTGTTTCAACATAATAAAGGTCTAAACAAATATCCCAAATAACGATTTTAACCTGCAGTTAGACAAACACACAGCAATAGAAATGTGCAATTTTCCTTTTTCCAATTCTGGGAAGTAATACATTTAAAACCACAGGCCATTGTCAAGAGACTTCACATTAACTCTTACCATCAGCATTTTAAGAACGAAAATCTCATGTCAAATTAGCATGGCCTTTAATGATTACATCAGAGGAAATTACCTCCATGTAAGAGCCACTGTAACTGGATCTCCAACCAACACACTATATAACTCCCTTCATATTGAGAGAGAGCAAGACCACACTGCACAACTGCTGCGCAGACACATCATCTAGGTAAGATATGATTTCCTCTCTTTATGCCACACACGACTATTTTAATCAATAGTTTTAAATGACTGTACAAGGCATGTTATCATTTACAAGCCACATTATGGTGTATTTCATTTACATTACACTTTGCTAAATCATATGCATACATGGAAACTGAAAGCTTTTATATGCTATAGTACTAAGTACTGATGACTACTGATTTAGCTGATTAGCTAGCTTATTTAATTTAACATTTATTCTATGAGTTCCGTAAGCACAAAGTCACTATTGTGTCTTAAAAATATATTGTTTCTAGTTCCAAGTGTATAATGATTAATTGACTCTAGTCAAGGACGTTAGACAAGTTTAGTAAAAAAAGCATTGCTTGCACACTTAATGAAATCCAATTATATTATAGATAACTGGTCAATTAAGGCACACTGCAATCTTTTTATACTGCATGTTACATGTTTTAAATGATTAGAATGCATAAAAATGATTTATTAGCAACGAAAATGTAAGTAAACAATTTGCATCTCTACACACCTGTGTGTTGAGCCATGTTCCGATAGCAAACAGCTGCATGTCCAGCAGCCCGTGTGCATCTTATTTAGCACCACTGTTTGCTCGCTGCTTGGCAACCTTTACCGCTTCATCTTAAAAACAGAAAGACTTCCTGTATTATCTGTGTCTCTATGAAAATACACAGACCGAAACCCATCAATTAACAGCACTTATCTGACAGAGGATATGATGTGTTTTCCCTGTTAATGAGATTTTTATATTACAAACTAAATTTGTATTTGGTAAAGACTTTTCCAGGAATAGCCACATCGAAATGATGCAGACTGCGAATGTCATGTTCTAAATTTAAAAGCATAGCTTTTGAGAGTGCATGTTAGTCAGCACATATCTTGATGAAAGGTTCAGTAACTTAAAACCTCAGTTTAGGACTCAATGGACAACTGTAAACACCAATAAAGGATGAAACGGATTAAAGCTTTTTCTGATAGTTCAGACAGTGTGTCTGGTGTATTTGATACCGTCCCTCCCTGTTTACTGTAACCGAGCATATTTACTGGTAGTAGTGACTCAATATCAGCATTATGATTAGCTGAAATGTTGTGATGGTTAACTCATTTAAATAGTTGAATAACCATGCAGTACCTGTATTCGACATTCATCAAGTACAATGCTGGACAATGTGGATATGCAAGATGTTGTGAAAAGGAAAAATCTGGAAAAAAAGACAGAAATTAGCTTTCTAAAAGCGATTCAGCCCTCTCACTCTCCAAGTCAGTTCTTTACATAAATGGACATATGCACTGAAGTGGAAGGTTCGTTTCTGTGTTTTATGGATATTATGAGAGCCAAATGGCCTGAACATCTCTGGCAAAGTGCCACAAGATTATTGCTTTTTTCATTTTTTAAGCTGTAAAAGCTCCTGGAAAGCGCAGTGTACATCTTCATTACAGCTGTGGTACAATTAATATTAAATATCTATGAAATCAAATTACATGATATGCTGGTTAATTAAACGTATTTCAGTGACACACATCAATATTGCTGAGAAAATAATAGCATAAGTAGAAGCGTAAATAATTGAATTGTCATTACAAAAAGGGCTTTACAAGTCAACATTGTGTTTGGTTTTGCTCTGATATCAAGCCTACCAACTCACCTCGCACGTGTACCAGCTCTCGAGTGGAGTGCGAGTTCGCGTTCTCTACGGAAGCCGAGCAACACGCTCACCTTGGAGATTGTGAATGACAGTAAAGTGCGTTTTTGTATTACACCTCTTTCAAAATATCATGACTTTTTTGTGTAGACATCCATCTATTCTCCTAATCCACGGGTACGAAGTTTGTCCTATCAACTCGGGTCACAGACGAGGTACACCCTGGTTAGATGGCCAGCTCGCAGGGCTGTACTAGATAGTGTTATCGTTCACCATGGCGCCGGAGTCTCACTTATTTCTCAGCGACTTTATTGGTCTCTTTCGCGTTCCGTAGCGCCCGTGTCTCGCTTTTTAAAAAGTTAGAAATATCGTCAACGTTTGCAAAAACGTCGGAGTCGGAGACGCAGGGGTTAGACCATACATATAAAACATGTCCCCAAAATATGTAATGTATAGCGTTCTTTATTTTACTGATGATGCACTTTTTATTGATTTTAAACGCAGTGTGCATGCTGGCTTTTGTTTGATAAAGGTGTGGTGATTACAATTAAACGTAGGGTACAGCCATTCAAACGTTTAGTGCACTTGATTGACAGGTTTTGAATTTATTTAAAGCCTGAATGATTGAAATGTATTTAGTGCCAACATATTCATTTCAGTACAAACATTTTTATAAAAACGTTTATGAAGAGGATAACTTGGACCAAATAGTTAAGAAAAGCAGCCAATAAGTGCCCAGAATAGCTCTTTGGTTTCCCAGGGTGAGGCATCAAGAAGCTGGTTGATAAAATGCCAAGGGCCAGTTTCACAGGCAAGGCTTGGCTAAAACCAGATGTCTTAGTTAAATTAGTATATTTACGTTATAAACAAATGCTTTAGAAATATAACTGATGTGCACATTGAAACAAAACAATGGCACAGATATATTTTGAGATTTGTTAGGGCAAATTATTTCCAGTTAAGACCGCTCAAACATTCATTTTAGTGTGGGACTAGCCGTAAATCTGTGAAACCAGCCACAAGAGTATTTTCTTTTTCAAATTCTTGTGTTTTGATTTTTATAGTCCCCAAATAATTCCTTTAGTTACATTTATGTCATTGGATAATTTTGTTTACGTTATTATTCTAAAGTGTGGAAAAAAACTGAAGATTAGAATCTGAAAACTCACATCAGAGTGGCGTTTCTTTTTCACCTTGCGGTGAGGTAAATGTGCACTGACCAATCACCTGCTGTCAGTTCAACCTCACACAACAGCAGCTGCCAAAGGAAACCCCAGTGAATGTGACCAAGCATACAGTATGTCTCATCTGCGGATAGTCAAATATTTGATCGAATTGTGTTTACAGAATAACCTCAACAAGCTCACCAAATGCAGATTGGAAAAGAGTTTGTGAGGCAAAACAGCTTCTACAAGTGTGTGATAAATGATGAGGATGGAAGCTTGGATTCTGCAGATGTGTTTGAGGTGTGTGTGGTTTTGTTTCATTTATGCTGTTTTTCCTACATATGGGTTTTAGAGGATGTGGGGTGGGGAGAGCGCAAACATTTACAGAAGATTCAGACAGCACGTGTGTTTTGTTTGCATCTCTATCCATTACAATTGTTTTTGCCAATGAATGTGCTTTTCTTCCTGTCCTTAAGATTTTCATAATCTGTTCTCTTGCCAGTTGGCTTTTAAAGGAAATGCTTCAGCCGTCGACCGGCTGAGACGGAAAAGTCGGGAACACCTGAGTACCAGGGATGAGAATAGAGCTAGCCCATTGCACTATGCTTCAGCCGGTGGAAACCTGGATGCAATTCGGCTCATAGTTTCTGTTGTGGGCTCTGAGGGTGAGGTTTACTGATGCAGTTTTAAAACTGTTTCATTTCTGCACACTCTTTGTAATCTGCATATAATGATGCTTGAACCATAATAACAAAAAACACATTCACCTCTTTTTTTAGCCTTTGAACTAATCGGCTTTGAACTAATTGCAGTATGTAAGTATAGATCTTTCAGGGTTTTTCCTGGCTCAAAATGAGGCGGAGGTGGTGCCATCCTGGTCTTGTACACACACACGTATAGGCCTACCGTACCTTTAAGTGGCTTAACCAAAGTGACTTTGAGTCAGTTACAAATGACAGTCTGTTAAATGCACGCAGCATTTCTTGTTAAGACTCGCAAGTTGCAACATAATTTTGGCGAGAGCCTGAGGCGGCCGCCTCCAATTTCTCTATGCAGGAAAAACCCTGTCTTTAGACCTTAGGATGGTTACTCACTCAATCATTTTGCTATTCGGACCAGATCAATGTCTCATTATGCTCTAATGATCAGATACAATCGCATAATCTCCTCTGGGATCACACTCCTATGTTACCAGGCTGAACAAACTTCTTTTGTATAATACAACAACAAAAAAAGACAAAATGATATTCAAAGAGCATATTTTGCTCAAAAGGGAACAGAGTTTCAAAACAGCGGATAAACTGTAGAATGAAATATGATGGCTAATCTGTTCAGCCAATCAAAGTAAAGCTTACTAAACGCCTTTAAGAGTTCTTCACGTTATAGAAGAAAACCACAACATATGTTTAATATTTTTGCTTCATAGAGCTGAATGCGCAGGATGAACAGGGCAGAACCGCTTTGCACTGGGCTGTGGAGCGGAATCAGACGCAGAGCTGTGCATTACTGCTGGAGCTGCGTGCTGACCCCAACATCCTCAACACCGCCATGATGGCTCCTCTGCATCTGGCTGTCACAAACAAATACAACCATCTGGTAGAGGTCCGTTTCATGTTATGCCACAGGGTTTCATTCAGGGCTGGCAGACAGAACTTTGCTCATCAAAACCAGCATTAGAGTAAAATGTTATCAAAAATAAATGGCAGTCGGAAATGGAATCAGTGCGTAAACCAAAAAATTTCCTTTTGATAACCGCTGGGATCAAGTCATTTACACACAATCCCGGATAGATCACTCAAAATTTTCACACCGGTTTTTATTATTTTATTATTAACTAAAGCACGTGCGCACCCATTGCCAACAAAACACAGACATATAACTCAGTTTCACTTACCGCGTGCGGTTCACTGCTCCATCTATCAGTTTCAAACGATCTCCAAATCCAGCGTTATATCCACCGTTTATATAACATTCCTCAACGAAATGCAGTGAACAAACAAACACAGCTGAACTTCGCGAACGCAGTGATCTCTCTCTCTTGCTCCAGCTGGGTGACGTGTGTGCATGCTCCTTCTCCTGCTCTCCTTGGTTGACGCGTGGGCGTGCTTTTCTGGGAGAATTGTCCAATAAGGGACTAAGAAAATTTGTTACGAAACGGATTTTTATGTTCTAAAAACACTTTCCGAAACCTATACGAATGCTGGGGAGTGTATCGAGCACAGAAATACTACGTCACACGGCCAACTCGTTTTTTGACAAGTTGACCATGTCAAGCATGAGAAGACAGCACGTTTAACATTGTAAAGAAGTCAGAATGCATGACACACATTTAAAAGATTTTTATTGATGTAGGTAAATGTCTTATTTGACTAAATCATTTTGTGCCTATAGTAAACATGTAATGGCATGAACAGCTAGGCTTAAAACTTCAAAGTACTTCTGTCAGGAACAGATGCTGAACATTAAATTGATTGAGGACATTTGTACTCAACTTGAGAAGATATTGGTGATCATTTGTTGGTTTCTGGCACAGCTCCTTCTGGCCTGTGACAGAACAGATCCCAATTTGGAGGGGGACCTGGGTAACACCCCCGCGATGATGGCATGCTCCAGCAATAACTGCCAAGCTTTCCAGACTCTAGTGAGTACAGAATAGTTTCAGGTCAATACAAATCAAATGTTTGCATGCAAACTAGGCATGCAAAACAGAATCCTCAATATTTTATTTTGTGGAATAAAACTTGTTCTTTTTTTAACCTACAGTTCAAACACGGTGCAAAAATGTGCAGTCAGAACAAACTGGGTCACTACGCCATTCATACGGTTGCTTTCGCAGGTGCCAAAGAGTCTATGGAAATGGCTTTAAAAATTGGTAATCAGGTTTAGTATTCATTTTCTAACAGTTCACGTTGACGCATCTTTTTTTCTGCACATTCACTATGATGTTTAACAATACATGGGTGGTCCTCTAGAATCACGTGTTCCAGACGTATTGCAAATATTTGTGGAGACTGCTACTGTACATTCAGCAAAAAATCAAATGACACGATTTTTGTTTAAGTTACTCTCAAAAATTTGCAGATCAATGGATTTTAAATGCAAAATAGTGAAGTAGTCAAAGCAGATCGAAGGATAAACATATCAGATATGACTGACAACGTTTATCATTACAAGATTTCTTTTTCAGCGTGTGGCACGGATGCTAAATAAACCCGTCGTGCCATCAGTGTGATTGAGGAGCGTGACGTGACAGATTAATTTGGTCATTTCTGTCTGCCTCTCCATTAATCTGTATGAGGGACAATGTTGTGAAGATCCAGAGTTATTTAAAATACTTTAAACTTGAATTGAAAATACAGCGGTACACTTTAGCCTGTCGTTTTAGGTTTTTAATAAATGTCATGTTACGTACACACATTTTTTATTTGATGGGTACCCCATTTGTCGTGTATACAAACTGTAAAATACAAAATAAAAACAAAATAACATTTCTCTCATCCACCTCAAGGAGAAGAAATGGGTATTTCCACTTTAGTTCACATTAATTATCTGGACAAGACCAAAAGCAGCCCCCTTCATCTGGCTGTACGTGGGGGGAACATAGAGGTCATCAAACTTTGCATCGCTAAAGGAGCCCGAGTGGATCAGCAACAGGTAACTGCTCTGTCGGCAGGTATAAAAATGTTCTTATAAAACGATCAGTTCTGATCCTTGAATCTGATTGGTTGAGTCCCCGTAACCCTGTGCTTCTTGGGGCTTATTGCTTTATGACAGCAGAATTCAGTTACTACAATGAGTATATTAACACGACTGTGTGTTCCTGCCAAGTTTTTGGCTTGCAGTTGCATCTTTAATGACAACTATTACAAACTTGATCATCGTGAAATATAATGTACATGATGAGTGGGATCATAATTATTGTAGATGGAACGCAAACCCCACCGACTATACTGTAAATGGCTAAATCATCTGGATTCAGTAAGATTTACAGAATAGAGCATGTGCCTTTTGCTTGAAGTGTGAAACTTCAAGCCGAACCAACATTTTGAGTTGCAATGGATAATGTATACTAAATTAGCAGCAGGCGATGCCACAGAAATTTGAGCCTTAGTGCATTGTGGGTTTTAATCTGCGTGATAATCTGGAAATCCTATAGTTGTGGTTTGTAGTGCAAAGATCTTGAGTTCGATCACAGGGAACACACATGCTAATGAAATGTATACCTTAAATGCACTGTAAGTCGCTTATCCAAAGGCATAAATGTAAAAACAAATATGGGAAAAATGTTGGGTAGGGGATCATGTAAAAAGTTCACACATTATGTATAAACGAAACCAAATTTTGATTGTAGTTTTTTTAACACCAGATATAGGGTGCTTAAACTTAACTGGGTGTTTCTCATGGAAAAAAGATTTGTATCAACAGATTTTCTTTTAAGGAATTAAACCAAGGTCTGACATGTTGAAAATCTCATTGCCGTAACAGCCTACATATTTCAATACCCTAGCATGTTTATCTTTTTCTAGATTTTTTCCCACTTTTTATTTATTTTTATTACACATAAATGTTCTGTCAATGTTTTCTTTTTTGTCATTTGAAAACATCTAGTAGAGTCATCACTGCTGTGATGTTTCAAAGGTTTTTGAAATGGGCAGTCGTGGCCTAATGGTTAGAGAGTCGGACTCGTGACCAGAAGGTTTCCGGTTGGATTCTCAGGGCCGGCGGGTAACGACTGAGGTGCCCTTGAGCAAGGCACCTTACCCCTACTTGCTCCCCGGTGGTGTACATATGTGCACGACTTGCTGTGCGTGTGTTAACTACTCTCTGGATGGGTAAAATGCAGAGGTCACTATACCTGACAAATAGGTCACTTTCATATTCAGTTAGGATGCCTTGAGGGTGAGTAAAACATGGGGAAATTTTGTGAGAATGACACAACTACAGGTTTTAATAAGCTTGCACGAAAACCCTTTTTTTAAGGGGAGAACAGCCTCTGTAATTCATTTTATATTGCTTCATAAATGCCTAAATTGGAAAAGATCATGTTGACTGTAGGCTTATTGTACAGTATGGTGCTTTTATAATGCTTAACACCAAAACTCGAATTGAATATATGCTTTAACAGTCAGCAAAATAAATCTATGCTGTAACAGCCTTTTATTTAGCATGAAAACAGTGATTTAAAGTGGAGCATTTGTACATATAACCCTATATATCAGACAACAGCGGGATGAATGTGGAATGCCTATATTTCCTCCAATACACGGGCTAATTTCCTGATTGACTGTTGATCTCCCTGCCACTCTTCCACCACACAGTCACAAGCACACACAGACTCCGCTATTTGTCGTCCTCAGTCCGTAGCAGCAGGGTTGATGCGTTCAGTAATAGCTTCAGATAGTTAAATTGATACAAATTGCAGCCACTTACATCTATAACTTAGCTCCGCCGTGCTGTCCATTGCCACAGCAATTCAGAGTTCTCTCTCAATATGGATTGCACTACTGGTACAGAGCAACTGAAAGATTGCGCTCCTCTTGCATTACCTTAAGCTGCCTCTTCTGCTTATGTCAGGCTAATAGCTGGTTTCCTTCTCAATGTCTGTGTTTGTGGCCTTTATCTTTTCTCAGTGTGACAAATCCACGGCCCTCCACTTTGCCTGCACTCAGGGTGCCACGGAGGCGGTCAAAATCATGCTTTCGTCCTATGACAGAGTGGAAGAGATTATCAACATCAGGGATGGAGCCAACCAGACCCCTTTACATAGGTCAGTGTGACGCCATGCTTCTCACAAAACATCCTTAAGTGACCACAGCAGACAATGGGGTTTACTGACAATAAAGTGCACTGTGTATAGGAGCATGATGAGATCATAAGGAACATATAATGCACTTTAAGAAAAATGTTACTTTTATTTTTTTAATTCTGAAAATTTGAATGGATTTTTCACTTTTTCATCTTACTGTATAGTCTTCAAGAAAGCGCTATGAAATGTATTTAATTTTAATATTTTTTACTTATTTATTAAATTATATTTATTTATTTCATTTAAATATTTATTAACTTTTGGTGATAAGCGTCCCTCAAGTTTCAAGTTTATTTATAGAAGACATTTAAAAACAGCACACAGGTTGACCAAAGTGCTGTACAAAGGTGAATAAAAAAAACCTTCCCAGCTTCCCACATTCAACACGTCCGCCATTTTGTAACAGTCAACACTTCAGTTTCTGTTGTCATTCACAGTAAAAACATTTTTTGCAAGATGCCACAATATTGCACAGCCTCTGGTTGTAAAAATTGCCAAGATTTATATTCTTGAAGAAATAGGAAACCTTTCATGTGAGATATGGTTCTGTGTTTATACAGTATGTATTAAAGGGATCGTTTACCTTCAAAATGAAAATTCTGTTATTATTTACACAGCCCCATGTCATTTTAAAACCGTATATGACTTTTTTCTTTTGCTGAACATAAAAGAAGATATTTTGAAAAATGTCTACTGTATGTATATATGTCTATGCTATTGTGATATTCTTTTGTGATACAGTTGTTCATTAATATCCATTTGTCAATGATTAACAATGTCTTTTGCTTTACGTTCTCTTTCCGATAGGGCCACACTGTTTGATCACATTGAATTGGCTGAATATCTGGTTTCAAAGGTAAGAATGAGTGAATGGGTTTCTCTGTTATAAAATATGCTGCGAATGCAGCTGAAATCAACCTTAATTCTGCATGCTGTATATTCACCCTGCAAACCATAAAACTGATAAAAAGCTTGAGTGAATCTTTTGATGAGAATCTTTTGATTGTGTCATTCAGCATTTCATCATTTTATCATCCCTCGATTCAGCCCCTAATTCCTTGAATGTGAATGGCTTTTATTTGTTTTGGTAAAGGGAGCAGAAATTAACTGTATGGACTGCAAGGGACTGTCGCCTCTGCTGCTGGCAGCCAGCTCTGGTGCTTGGAGAACAGTGGTATTTTTACTGTCAAAAGGTAACGCAGCTTATGATTTCAAAAGAAGACATAATACCCCGTTAGTGAATTGTTGTCTTAAAGAATCAAAGTCGTCTAACAATTAAAAGGGATTGTTCACCCAAAAATGAAAATTCTGTCATTATTTACTCACCCTCAGATTGTTTCAAACCTGTATAAATTTCTTTGTTCTGCTAAACACAAAGAAAGATATTTGGAAGAATGTCAGTAACCAAACAGGTCTCATTACTATGGCAGTAAATGGGGGATGAGATCTGTTTGGTTACAAGCATTCTTCCAAATATCTTTCTCCGTGATCATCAGAACAAAGCAATTTATACAGATTTGGAACAACTCGAAGGTGAGTAAATGATGACAGAATGTTTATTTTTGGGTGAAGTATCCCTATATAAATTTGCCATTGTCTTTATTTCATCTCAAATCTCTGTTGAGGAAACAGTTTGCTGTTTATGGTCTTACTTGGGTTTGAGTATAGCTAAAACCAGCAACCATTTTGTTTCACAAGGAAATCATTTGCATACTTCGGCATATTTAACATTTTCTTGTATTGTAAAAGGTGCAGATTTCAAAATCAAAGATAAAGGGGGACGCAACTTCCTCCACTTTGCCACTCTTCAACCCAAAGGTCTGAAAAATCTACCTGATGCAGTCTTACAGGTAAAATATTCAAAAACATTATTTTCAGTTTTTCAGATTCATAACACGATTCTTCTCTGATTGAGTTCTGTTTGAAGGCAAATGCACCAATAAAATGTCCAGGTGACCCTGTTGTGCTAGATTACATAATGTACCATTTTAAACCTATGCGTACATAGCGTATACTGTTCTAAAAGCTCATTGCCTCCTCCAGAGTAACACAGTGAAAGAAATGTTGTCTGATGAGGATGTCGAGGGCTGCACTCCTCTTCACTACGCCTGCAAACTTGGCATCCACGACTCGGTCAAAAACATGCTGGGTCTCAATATCCCTCTGGGTCAAAAGTCACGGGAGAAGAAATCGGCCCTTCACTTTGCTGCAGAGTGAGAACTTTTGTTGCATAGTCAATGCATGCACAATATATTAACATTACCTCTTATAACAGTCTGTCTGCTTATTTTTTATCTAAGCAGATGCTTTTATTCATTTTGTTGTGCATTCAGGCCTTGCATTTTCTCAACGTTTCCGAGTTTCTCAGCAGCCTTGGATTTAGTAGTGCCATACTCTACCTTTTAAAGCCTGAATTTGAACAATTTAAACAACTGAACAAAGAATATCTGTTCACCAACCCTTCAAACTCAAAATGGTATTTCACCTTGTCTCTAGATATGGGCGTATAAACACATGTCACAGGCTGCTGGATTCCATCACAGACTCCAAGATGCTGAACGAGGGGGATGACAAGGGTCTGACGCCCCTCCATTTTGCTTCAAAGGGAGGACACACTCAAGTTGTTGATCTGCTCCTTAGGAGGGGAGCTCTCTTTCAAAGGTCAGATGTGACAGGTGTTTGGGTAACTTATTTGCTAAATATTGTCTGTTTGGGAAGTAACAAAATCACACACCTTACCTTTACAGTACATAACAGTTTAACTAACAGTTCATAATTTCATAGTTGACGATGGTTCATATTTATCTCTTGCATTGGATAGTTTGCTTCACATATTATGTTGCAATCTTAAAAGAAACATTCCAATTTATTTGTGTGATGTTGCCTAAAGGAACCTAGGGAAAATCTGTTGGTTACGTTGTGACTTTAGCTGGACGCTACATCATGACGTCTGCTTTAATCTCTAGCGATTACAAAGGCTGGTCTTGTTTACATCATGCTGCGGCTGAGGGATACACGCAGACAATGAAAATCCTCCTGGCTGCTAACGTTAAACTGCTGGATTTGACAAATGAAGATGGGGTAGGTTGTGAACGTCCTAAATCACATTGGACCAAAGAACAGTATCAGTGCAGAGAACACAATCACTAAGCCAAGAAAAAATTATGAACCCCCCAAATAAATTTGACCATAAAAATTTCATATAGCAACAGAAAAAAAATGTATTGCTCTTTTAAATGCTTTGGAGACTTAATGGACATATCTAATGTGTTTTATTAAAGGGATGGGTTCACCTGAAAATGAAAATTCTGTTATCATTTACTCACCTTCATGTCATTTCAAACCTGTATGACTTTCTTATGCTGAACACAAAAGAAGCTATTTTGAAGAATGTTGGTAGCCGGCGGTATCCATTGACTTGGTTTTGCATCTATACAATAGAAGTGAATGGGTTCCGCCATTTTCAGGTACCAATATTCTTCAAAATATCTTCTTTTGTGTTCTGCGGAAGAAAGAAAGTCATACATGTTTGAAATTACAAGAGGGTGAGTAAATAATGACAGAATTTTCCTTTTCGGGTGAAGTGCTGCTTTAAGTGTGAACTTTGAATCAACTGTTCATTCTTTGGAGAAATAGGAATAGACATAAATGGAATAGAAATTATGTAATAGCTGACATGTGCCCGGTTAACCGCGGTCACCACCAAATCCTGCTGAAACCGAGCTGGCTGCGATAATGCAAGGTATCGTTTATTTTATTGATGCGTAGCTTGTGCGTGAAGCACGGCTCTGGGATCAGTAGAAATGCTGCTCGATCTAAAAGCAGTGCGAGTTTGAGTCGCTTATAATGTGCATTTGAAAAAGCAACACCCGTCAAACATGATCATTATAAATATACTTTATTATCATAAAAATACCTGAGGAGGCTTGAGGATCGGTGATAAAAACGTGTCCTTAGGCATTTCCTACTGCTACGTGTGTTGTGTGTTATGGTCTTCTTCTGCAGTGCGTATTTGGAGTTTCTGCACGAGAGCGCCCTCTGGCTTTCGGATGCAGCAGCATTTTACCGTACTTCACTCACAAGTTGTGCATAAATCACGTGATATATATTTTCGGTTAACCGGGCATATACATAGATCGTTTAGAGTTGGTCTCAAACTGTGCTCAGATTTATCAATAATGCAAATGTTGAGATCTCTGAAACCCTGTAGAAGACATGAGGTCAGCAAGATTTATAAGGAGAACCATCAAATCTCAAGATTATGCAGTTGATCTTTATTTTATGTAACTGCTGTTTGGGAGATGCTATTGAAATATTTAAGAGATCTCACTTGGTTCTATAATGTGAGAGCACTTGGAATGTTATCAACACACAAGGATTCACCAAACAGATCAAGCAAAATCCATTTCTGTCAGGTTCACTGCCGTCAAAAATGATTGACAATTAGCATACATTTTAGATTGGCGGTATGGTTCTGTACAGAACAAGCAGATGTCATTAGTTCTTCTTAATGACATTTAAGTGTAACACATAATGTAATTGAGACTGTGAAAAGGAATAACAGTCGAGTCCCAATTGAAAATGTGGAAAAAGTGGAGCTGGGGATGGAGGAGGGTAAACTGGTCCTGAGCAACGTGATAAGCTGCTGTTAGCTGAATGAAGTTTAAACGGAAGCTGTGATTGCGTCATATTTCTATAGGAAGATGAGGATCAGCTGATGCGGGCTTGACTCACGTGACCTGCCAGAACTAACGCTGTACGCTTGATTTTTGTCTATACTGTAATTCAATTGTGACAGCGATGTGACAACAGATTATGGATACAGTTGTCTTTTGCGATTCAAAGTAGAATGGTTAGAAAATTTTTTTATCCTTTGAGTCATATCCTTTAACAGAACACAGCTCTGCACGTTGCTGCCCAAGCGGGTCATGTAGGGGCTATTATATTGTTATTGAACAGAGGAGCTGAAATGACTCTCAACAACGCAGACAGCTCCTTCCTGCATGAGGCCGTGCGCAGCGAAAAAAAAGATGTAGTGAATGCCGTCATCGAACATGAGAGGTAAGAAAACACTTATGTAGGTGATCATCTCTTACAGTTTCTGCTGCACATTTACTCCAAAACACATTAATGAATACATTACAATGCATTTCAGTGATCTAAAAAACCCTTTTTAATGTAGATTTTAAAATGTTAATATAAGAGAGTCCGGTATTACTAAAACATATTGTACTTTATATTTCTCTCAGTATATCAGGAGTTGATCATTATGAATTCACTTTAGGCTTTCTGAGGCAATACAGACATTCAAAAAGGGAACATCAACGTCCCGCTGCGTTGTGATAGACCTCGTAGAATTCCTCCCAGAGTCTTTCAAGGTCTGTCTGATAATTCCACATTAAGATCTGTCGGCCACAATTGATAAGATCCTGTGAACTGAAACTCCTCTCTTCTCAACAGCATCTTCTAGATCTGTGCGTTGAGGAGTCAGACCATGATGCCAACAGTCCAGACTACCACGTAAGCCTTGCACAAACGTTAAACTTTAATAATGACCTAAAGACATTTCAAAAAATTGCATGTTTGAGGCTAAAAGGCTTCAATGCCGTTGGCAGATGACGTATGATTTCCAGTGGCTTCAGGCTCCCATACAGCTGAAGAAGTTTGCAGAAGCAGACAAAACTATGAAATTCCTTCCACTGGCAGCTCTTAATGTAAGTTTCTGCAATCCTTTCTGAATCGGATGTAAATGACTATTTTCATCTGTTTATTTATCCTTATTTCATAGGAGACTCACGTGTAGGTTAAACATATTTACATACACGTGTGCTTTACGTAAGGATTTTAACGCACTTCGCGTCGGGTGGTTCTTGGCCTCCAAGTCGTGCATTAAAATCCTTTAAAGGGGTCATATGACAGGGCTAAAACGAATATTATCGTTTGTTTTAGATGTAATGCAATGTGTATACACGATTTAAGGTTCAAAAACGCTGTATTTTCCACATACCGTGCATGTTTGTATCTCCTATCTCCCAGATTTTTTACAGAGGTCATCGCTCTGAAAAGCGAGGTGTGCTATGATTGGCCAGTTAACCAGTGCGTAGTGATTGGTCGAATACTGCAAGCATGTGACGGAAATGTGACGCCTTTTACCATATTTGGAACATCAGGTTCCAAAGCAATTGTACTGACAGGTACGCCCACCTTACAGGCGTATACATTTGGCAGGTCTTAGTCAAATCATACCACGAACTGACGTAGATTTGTGGGGGTGTGGTTACACGAGGCGTTTCAGGCAGGTCTGGGTGAGCATTCACTTTTAGATAGAATGCATCTTTTGCTTCGACACTTTAATTTTTGCAATTTTATGTGTCTAATACATGCATGGGCAACTTATAACACACCAAAGACACAGAAAAACACCTTTTTTCGTGCCATATGACCCCTTTAATGCACGACTAGCTGTGGATTATCCCACTTATACTACAGTCATTCGCCAAGTTAAAAACAAGATAAAGCTGTTATTGATATTTACAGTGCAATTTTTGATCAGACAGGTAAAAATGACGGTTATTTTTGTAATTTCAAATGTTGATCAAACTGGAACTACCTGTGCATTAAATGGTTTTCATGCACACCTTCCAGCCAATCAGAATCCAGTATTCAAACATATGGTATATGGTATAATGCTTTGTAATGGATGACAGTGGCAACTCAGGTTGAAATGCCGGGTGTCGGTTGTTTATCATTGTCAAATGATGCACTTATAGTGCCTTTTTGAAATGGCAGTGCTGATTAAAAGTCAACAGTTTATTTCCATAGAGCTTACTGTGTAAAAAAATTGCCATACTTCATATTGTTGTTCATCAGAACGCTTTTGTAAGAGTTGTGGCAGCTTTGCAGGTAAAATTCCACACAATATATTAACATTCTTAGCAAAGGCTGTAGGATATTGTGACTAGTGTAGCTAATTGTGTAAAAATAGGTTTAATCTTTTTTTTTACAAATGCACTTTGATCACAATACACTTGAGCCACTGTTCCCTTCGAAAGACTATGCAGATGTGTTTTTTATAACCAGGAACAGCTCGTTTGTGGCTAATTGCTTATTTTTTATAACACGGTTCGTTGGAATGCTTGATTCCGATTGGCCAGTCGCGACATTTGCAGGTTCGTTATTCCCAGATAACAACTGCTCAAAACTAATAGCACACGGTAACCCGGATGCAGCAAATCATTTTGACTAATTAAATATAATTGGCCTTATATAAACATATATGACATTATATTTACAAATGATTAAACAAAATTGCCTGTTTGTAACTTTTGAACGTAAAAGTAAACAGCTTTTCCTCGCGGAAGGTCTGCATTCGGTAAAAATGAGCTAATAAAATATTTCAAATTCACATTTCATGTCCAGTTTTTTTCTCATGTGGCAAGTAGCCATGTATTAAGCGGGATAATGTACAAGCAGCCGGCTGTTATCGCAAAATAAGCCCCTTCGGTGTGATACAAGACCCTCCGCTTAGCGTCGGGTCCTGATCCCACTGTCCTGGCTTATTTCTGCGATAACAACTGGCTGCCTGTACATTATCCCTTACATATAAAATGGCATTTGGGGAGACTGGGGCTGTTATGAATTGTGTTTGAAAGCAACATGTAAAAAAAGCGCTAGTGGAAAAACGCACATTTCTGTCTGTGTGAGAGTTCACCCAAAAATGAAAATTCTGTCATCATTTCCTAACCCTCCTGTCATTTCAAACCTTTATGACTTTATTTCTTCTACAGAACACAAAGATAGTTTGTAAAATGTTGGTAACAGAGCAACCGTACATTTACTTGCATTGGTTTTGTGTCCATTCAATGGAAGTGAATGGGTACCGCCGTTGTTTGATTACCAACATTCTTCAAAATATCTTCTTATGTGTTTTGCAGAAGAAAGAAAGTCATACAGGTTTGAAATGTCAAGAGGGTGAGTAAATGATGACAGAGTTTTCATTTTTGGGTGAACTGTCCCTTTAAGAACCTTTTAGAATCTGAAAATCTGCCCCTTGTGGTAGCCCCCTCATGTGACAACTAACCCTTATACTGTAAATATATTCTTATATCCTTTCTTAAACACGTCTGCAAAGGTCTGAGTAATTACTTTCTAAAAAAGGTGTGAGAATGATTCATCATAATTCTTGTGTCTGTAGGCCATGGTGCAATACAACCGACTGGAGCTTCTGACTCACCCCTTGAGCCAAAAATACCTGGAGATGAAGTGGTATGTTAAAGACGTTCACATGGACCTTACAGTCCTGCTCATAATGAACTACTCATAATGACCTGCACTGCATGACCAAAAGAATGTGGACACCCCCATCTTATTAATTGACTTGCATTTGGTTAAAACAGCAGCTAACCAATTGGGTGGGTCTGTGAGATTACTTCAAGCATTTTGTCTGGTTTACAGAGAACATTATAGAATATTTTGTTGTACTCTGACAGGAAAGCATATGGCAGCAAGGTTCATTTGCTCAACCTGGCTATATATCTGCTTGGCTTGTTGCCGCTCACGTACCTCATTCTTAGTCTGAGACCGTGCCAGGACTTTTCAACCAATTCTACATCTGTCACCATGGTGCCTGTATCTTTCAAAGAGGTATGCAGTAGATCAATTCTTTCCAAAACTCTCTTCAGTCTTTTAAAGGTCCAGTGTGTCATTTTTTGGAGGATCTAGTGACAGAAATGCAATATAATATGTGTTCAGAGGTGTATAAAGACCTTACATTTTGAAGCGTTATGTTTTTATTACCTTAGAAGGAGCTATTTCTATCTATGTACACCGCGGGTCCCCTTAAATGGAATTCGCCATGTTGTTTCTACAGTAGCCCTAAACGGACAAACTGCTCTACAAGAGCGCGTTTCGTAAATACATTATCTCCTTCGGCAAAGAAGCGAAAGCGTGACGAAATCTAAGTCCTGTGTCAGCCACCGTAGTGCTTCGAAGGGGAGGGGTAAGCGGTGGCGTGAGCCGTGGGTTGCAATTCGCAACCTCACCACTAGATGCCGCTAAATTTCATACACTGGACCTTTAAGCGATGTGTTGAGTGAAAATAGTTTATACTGTGATTTCTAAGATTTGTAGACGATAATGCTGACGAGATAAAAAAACACATTTAACCCTAAAGTATTAAATTCTGCATTTGTAGCACTAACACTAAATTGTAGTGCCAAGTTTTACAGGCCTCCTCATTAAATGTCGTATTAAAAATCATATTGTGTATATTAAGTGGTAATGCTTATCCGACAGTTTACCCAGCAGCTGTCTTCTTAATGTGGTACTACACTTCAATGGTGTCAAAACACATGGGAGATGTTACTTTAAACACACCAGTGCTGTCATCTCTGTGCCATTATCTGCCTGCGGTATTATTTGTCACTATGTAGTGCCTGGTCACAATGACCCATTGTTCTTGTTTCAATGTTGGCCTAATCTGTTACGCTTTGACAGGTTAATTATATGAGCTATCATTCAAAATCGCTTTCATAATCGTCCTCACGTGTGCAGTGCTCTGGTTATAACCTTGCACTTGTCCCATTACCTAATTTAGTAAGTGTCATTATGAACTGAATGGCATTAATTAGATTCTCGGTTATTCGTCACCTTCAAGGTCATAATATCATGTATGCATATGACCATTTACCTGGAGAACAATGAAACGGTGGAGGTGTTGGCGTTAATATCACTTTGTGAAAGAGTATCATGATATGAAAAGAGATATTTGGTGATTTATGTATTTTTGACAGGTATTATACATAACAGTCAGATACAGGTTTTGTAGTAGAATAAAATAAAAAAGAAAACATGACTACACCTTTGCTCATATTAAAGGCATTACTGTCATCTAATAATTATAGGTTAGTAGGTTGATACTGTACTTTTAGTTACATAAGCATGAATACTGAATGTGACACTTATGTAAATGTTACCTATGATTCATTTAGGGATAATGTCTTGTATTTCTTTCTCTTCCTCCAGCAAAAATATTTAATCTCAGTCTGTATAATCATGGTGTGTGTCATGAACGTATACGCCATTTGTAAAGAGCTGGTGCAGTTGGCTCAGCAGGTAAGTCATGTCATCACTACCCATGATGCATCGATACAAATACCACAAAAACGCTCAGGAAAGGGCGATCAGACCTCACCAATCATAAATGACATAATGCACGTTTAATGTACATGCAATGGAGTAAACATGCACTGAACTTTACCTCAGGGATTCCCTTACACTGAATGCAGCACTGTATGCCAAGAGATTTACTTATCAAAACATCACTCAGGTTTTGCATGCATTGTTCTGTGCTTTTTCCCCTGAGTAGGGTATTCAAATTGCACTATGTTTGGAACCCTGAGGTGACTTTATTTAACCCCTTCTGTCTTTCACATTGAAGCGAATAAACTACTTCACCGACTATTCTAACCCTGCTGACTGGACATCCGCCATAAGCTCTCTGGTCTTTGTTATTCCCATGTGCCTCAATCTAGAAAATACATGGCAATGGGAAGCTGGAGCTGTGGCAATCCTGACTTCATGGGTCAGCTTTCTGCTGTACTTCCAAAGGTATGTTTATCAGCTTTAAATTTGAATGTAGACGGTTTCAAAGCAACAACATAAACAAAAAAAGGTTTACTCCGCATGTGCGCTTTTGTGACCCAAACTTAACTTCCGCTACACATCCGCAAAGAATAGAGTCCCTGAAGATTATTACTGATAGTAAACAAAAGAAATAACAAGTGAATTACATAAACTAGCAAGTTAAAAGTATGTCTAGTCAGTATTATTTGGGGTTACCAGTAGAAGAACCTTTACGTGGCTAAACTTAAATACAACAAAGTTACACGACCCATTCCACAAATTGTTTATTCAATCAAATTAATATACAATAAATTTATATATATATATATAT